>NC_068370.1:34533399-34685946 GCF_020536995.1 Dreissena polymorpha
AATAATTTGGCTTTATAATGTCTGATAAGTATTTCTGCATTATATTTGCAATGCAGAGACCCCAGTTACACCCACAACGATTGCAATTTTGATATACGGGCAAGTGAATCAGGACACTGATGGTGAATTATAGTTTTATATTATACAGTAACCGATATAAATTACTGAATTGTATTATGTGCTTTTCTCAGTTCGAAGGCTTTGCTTACATATACAGCTAGGTTTCGTAATATTTCACCACTTATCATTGGTAATCAGCTCGACAGTTTTAAACATATTTGGCCTATGACAGTAATAATGCTTCAGATATTTTCCTCGTACACGATCATATAAAGTCAACCATTGTAAACGCATCCAACAGCAAAGAAAACATCCATTAAGAACCGCAATTGTGACGGTTATGGGACATGGCGGATCTTACTAAACCATTCTCCGGGCCCTCTCAAGGTGTTCTGCTCGGTCTTGACTTGCAAAATAATGCATCACTTTAATGTTAAGGAACGCCACTAATATATATATATATATATATATATCGGGAATACCAACAGGATCATCGACACGCTTGAAACAAAATATATTCCGACAATAAGATCACACTTTGTTGGATCTGCTGGCACTCCAGTTTCCATATCTCCGCTCCAATCAACTGATAACCTGGCATGATGTTGCCAAAAGAAAACGTGAGTACGGTCACCCATCCGGCTACATACGCAATTGTCAAACGCTTCTTAGTGCAGGTAAAAGCATAGTCGAAAGGGGTTAAATATGGCGACGTGACGTTCCACGTAAGCAACGTTACATGGAAAATCGATATGGCCGAAAGGGTAACGTCCAAACTGTTTAAAACGTCACAAAATCGTAATCCAAAACTTGTAGCCACGTCATAATATAGAATCGCAATTTTAACGGGCATGATGACCATTCCGACACACGTGTCAACGCACGCCAAGATGACAATAAATATCTAGTGTTTTTCTTGTGGCGTTTTTGCCCATTAATTTTAACAAATACCGACACGTTACACGCAATAGTTAAAACAATTAACAGCACTAAACAAGCCAGAATAGCAGCATGACCTGGTCTGCCGGTATCCAAAACAGTTCCAACATTCGTACATCACCCCCGGAAACCCGATGATGATTGAGAAGTTGGATGTGCTTTGAGAAGTTGCCGATAGATTACGATGAATTTCGGTAGGGTAAGTAAATCCAGTTCTATAATTGTTTAAAGGCATATTTGAATTAAAATATATTTTGTTGTATGCAAAGGAGGTATTACCATGTATTTTAGAAAAATCCTGGTTATTGATATTCAGGTTTTATTGAAATATGGCTATTTAAAGTCGACGACGATGCAGGGATGTGTCCCATATTAGACACTTATTACAAATTTCTTTAAAGGTATGCCAGTGAAAAACGTTTTGCACCGACAATATATTAACAAATGTCCCCGAGTAACATATCCGCCAGGGTTTCTTAAAAAAAATCGTATTGTTGGAAAATTCGACTTTACATTCAACATGTTGATGAAAAAATGATATGACATGGTGCTGTACAATGAAGTCGAGATATGACAAGAGTGCAGTTCATTTATAAACTTAAAGCTCACTATTACAGCTGATTATGATTTTTGCCCACTCTGATGCATTGTATATCATTTTCATTGAATTTTGAGGTGGGTTTATGATTATATCCGTTTTGAAGCTAAGTTAATTTCCAGCTTATTTGTATCTTTTTTTATTGTTGAAAATCATTGTAAATGTAAAGCAATTGATTCATACAGTAAAACTTTCAAATAAAACATACTCTTTTCCATCAGACGAATACTTATATAGAGAGGATTTTTTATCAGGAAAATAACACTAGTAAACGCATATATTGTTATAAATGTCAAAATGGTCAAGCACTGTAATGGTGTTTGTTCAGGTTTTCAAAAACAACAACAACAACAATTTTATTTTGTTCCTGTAAATGTGCTATTATATCAAATACTGGATATTCATTATACTTTCCCGGCAATTTCATCCTTTTGTTTGGTACTTTATGTCCTTACATCGACATTACCTACTTAATTTAAATCTCACTAAATATGGTCATGTATTTTACTTAATACACATATAAGTGTAACATTCGTGCCTTATATGATCATGTAAAATAAATATATGCGTAGCTTTGTCATACAAATGTGCGCTACATTATGTTTAATGGTATGATGTCCCTTAGCGGGACCTTTTTACGTTTTGGTAAATTGACAACATTGAAAATATTGTTTCGGATTCGCAAATTGTCGTTGTAGTTTTGATATTTTTGAGAAAACAGTAATACTGAATATTTACCATGCCCTCAAATATCCATTATACGCATCTTTTGACGATTTAAAACCTGAAAATTATAAAGCGTTGCAACGCGAAACTATTGAATGAGTTGGAGAATTCTGTTGTTGTCGTTATTTTGTGACACTACGAGGATTGCTTATATAAAGTTTTAAATACATCATGCACTGTATGAACACCTATGAACACCGATGACCGAGTGGTCTAAGCGTTAGACTTTTACTTCAGGGGTCAGTGGTTCGAGCCCAGTTGAGGGTTACGTTTTTTCTTTTTTTAATGTTATTCTTATTTTTACTTGAGATTTTTAGATCCAAGTTTACATTTATCAATACAAAGCATTTAATGTCAAACTTCAATACATGCCAAAATCTGTGAAAAGGTCCCTTTAACATTGCCCAATGACTCTGGCAAATGAGTGTGGTTTTGAATGGAGCGAACTCAGTTTAGTTTTTGTCACTGAATGTATATTTTTATTCAAAATCGCTTATATTTGTTCGAAGAATGAGTGTAATGGTTTGATTAATGTGTGTAATGTAATGACGAATGTGTTTGATCATTCGTATTAAAAAAAATTTTCCTCCAAATTACATAATACAGCATTTATTTTTCCGTAAAATGCTTGTTTGATTGATTGATGTTTATTTTTTGGGGAAGTGATCGGGTCTGGACATACGATTTTCTCTAGAATAACAGTTATCCGGATTTTTCTCCTAACCGCTTGCAGATATTTGCCTGATTTTTTGGTTCGTGAGTCTACCTAAACGTCTAACATAGATTATTTGAGTTTCGTTGCGGTCCATTTATTTTTCCGTAGTTAAGGGCCTTGGACTAGGGAAAAGTCTTTTAAGTAACATTTTCCAAATTTGTTTGCCGGATTGAACATTCTGTTATGAAGTAGTAAGGGCCTGAAATGCCTTGCAGAAGAATGCATCTGGTGTTAAAAGTGATGTTTTTATGATGAAATAATTTGCAAATACAAGTTGTTTAGATTCATTAATTGGTCATGTAATACTCTTGTATTTAACATAATTTGTGTACATTTATATATAAATACATTCAAGAGATACTTACAACAATACATGCATCTGTATTTGGACTTGATTGAAACAATTATAATAGCACGGGAAAATGACGATGTTAGGTTGTATCAAAGTAAAAGCTATCGCGTTACGCATGTACCATGCAAGCTTTCAAAATTTGAAGAGTAGTTAAAATGTTATGTCGGTTATACTTGTTTCCGTTATATTATCGATGAAAAGCGTTGCATTTCCGAATTCGATTGAGGACTGTCTATAAACACTCCCGCTGAACTACGTTACAATGAGAGGTGCGTTCTGTACGACAACGCGATACGGCGTCATAACTACAACGGTTACAGCGTCTTGGCAGTTATAGACATACACGCGCGTTTACACAGGTAAATTCTTTGTTTAACATACATTTTAAAACGGGTTATGGCATTAATTTTCATTTATTAATGTTTTTTTTACTCTCTACCCTAGCTATTGAGACATTTCCAGCGGAAATCATGATAAAGAAAGAAGTTCAAGCTCAAACATAGAAAAAACAATTAATTCATTGTTTCTGGCTTGCAGTTTATGTCACGATGGTTACCGGTATTTTCAATGATTGTATCAAGTTCACTCTTTTACAAACATGTGATACCCATGTGTATACTATTATTGGTGATTTATGTCCGATTTTGCAAAGTAGCTGTAGCATGTCAACTCCGTGTACATGTTACGGTATCTTCTCTTACGACTAAGACATGTTACGGTGTCTTCTTTACAGCGTTACAGCGCCTGCAGGAAGTCAAATATACAACCATGGAGATTTCGTTCCACGATAGTAGCATTTTGGGCGTGAGTATGGAAGTCGTCATTGATTGCAACAATAACAAAGTGCCTGAGGGAAACCCTGGACCATGTACATCGACGCCTATTGCCACACACATAAGGTATATCTGTTCTCATGCCCCAATTGTTCGTATAATACAAACTCTAGGGGCAATCTTTAGATCGGGAGGAAGAAATTTGTGGAAATACATGGGAGACTTCACTAAGCCTGGGACAATTATGAAGAGGAAAAACTGTCGACAACAGACCTACTGAGGAGTGAGGACCATCAGTCACATCAACGCCTGGGACCATCAACTGCGGTGCACCATATGTTTGACGACGACGAATGCACTCTTAAATGATATTGAACTGAAGTCTGTGTGACAGTGAATAATGTGATACGTTTCTTCATGCACGTGTATGTTTAAAATCTGCTTGTATTGTGCTAAATGTTGTATTACAAATTATGTAAATGTTCATAATTTGCACAATATTGTATTAAATTTAAAATATTGTTATGTGACTGACTGATATTATTGAAATGTTTCTTCACTGTTATATATGCATGTTTGTAATTTATGTTAATGTATGTATGTATAAATAAAATTAAATAAAAGGATAAAAACTATCATGAGTTTATTTTCTTTCATGCTTAATTTGTAAAAAGTGCATTCCTTGAATTGAGTAAATTGAGTAAGTCATTAACATAATTACTCATTTACCAATTACCTCAATTACTGTAATAATGTTAATAATTAATTGTTTTTTAAATAAATGCACCAAATCTTTGAAATTTTAGTATTGATTTATTTAAATCGTAAAATTAGTTCAATAAAGTTACATGTTTAATTCAATCTACATTTTTTGGTTTGGTACCTAAAATTATTCTTTTCAAAAAGTTCAGTGGTAGCTCATTCATGCCCCTAAATTCTTTACTGAAGGCATTGCATTAATTAATCAATTAAAAATTAATCACTGGTTTGCAAATATATGCCCCTGATGTAATCCAATAATAGGTGTCATTAACACCTCATTGCAGGTATACCTCTATAAAGATCCATTTTACCGAAACCTCCACAACATTATTAAATAAATACAATTCACTGAACTTCTTATTTACCGAAACCTCTAGTACCCGTCGATACTATACCGTAACCTTAAACATGTTGTAGTAAATGCACTGTAACACTCTCTGTAAGACGCCGTAACATTTTAATTCATCAAAATTTATCTCGTTTCACTTGCATGCAGTTCATTTTGAGACAGATCTTGATAAGATTGATTCAATATTCTTTCTTGCTTACGTTGTTTGCATTTTATTCAGTTTAATGTCAGAGTTGAATTATATTCCAATGATTTTATGAGTTGTCTATACAGGTCTGTAAAACTTCCATTTTATCGATAATATAGGACTAAATAACCTGGCAAGCTATGAAAGAGGAACACAATATCCGTATTTAAATAAACATTGGCTTACACATACAAAAACTATTTAAAATTACCGTTATTTAACTTTTATTTTAACAACGTCCCGTATCGTCAACAAACTGTGGAAAGACGCCGTAACCGTTGTAGTTATGGCGCCGTATCGCGTTGTCGTACAGACGCACCTCTCATTGTATGGAATGAGTGATGTATGGACGTCATCATTGATGACGTTCAATCGAACGAATGATAAAGGGGGCTAAGTTTCGTTAAGCTGGCGCATATAGCCGCGATTTGAGTCAATTGAAAACCTGGCCCAACACGTTTGCTGAAATTTGACATTGTATATGGACAAGAATGCGATCTACCTGTTGGCGTAGGCGTTATAAATGGGAAAAATCAAGTTTTTCGAGTATTTTGTGTTTAAATATTTTTCTGCGAAACACAACGCGCGTAGATAAACATTGTGACGTGTAAACGTCATGAAAAGCGCTTAGGCTAGCTTCCATCTTGTTAAGAAACAAAGAAACTAAGTTACGCGTTATTAATTCAATATAATATACAGTTAGGCGTTAATCTATAAACAACGGACGTAATAATTGTGTTTAAAATCCAATACGAAGTACACATGCATGTCTTTTGTGCAGATCGAGTGTGGTTTGTTTAGATATTCATGACATTAATCTATGTTATTGTGTGCGACGAGTTGAAGAAAGGTTTAACACGGCGAGGCTTTCCGAGACGTGTCGGATAATGGAAGTAACACTGGTATTAACATGGTATTCTATTATCCGATATATCTTTAATATACATGATAATCATGAGACAAATACATTATTAATTTAGGGTTTAATTATTGAATCAATAAATAAACGTGAGCAGTAAATCAATGAGTATTAACAACACGCTTACCTTAATGACGAAAATAATCCAATATAATATAACAATTACAATTATGTATGATAAACACACAATCCGAAATACGTTTTTGCATTCGTTCGATGCTTTAACAAATAAATAACTGTTAAAAACATCCAGAGAATTTAACTTAAAATTGTTTGTTTTGACAAATAAATTACGTCACACAACATACGTCATAAATTGCGCAATCAGTTGCATGCAAATAAAGTACGGAAAGGCCGGTTTGAGAAATGTTTATATAGAGGAGCAAACGAGTATGATAATAACAAACGATAGAGTGGTGACGGATTCTCAAAATAGCATTAATTGAATAGTTTCATGTATATTAAAATCTCTGTGATATCTTTGGTTACCATCATCAAATACACAGAAAAAATAAAATACAATGTAAGTATCACGTGTACTTGAATTTGTCCGACGAGTTGAAGAAAGGTTTACACGGCAAGGCTTGCCGTGAGCAACACATCATTAGCAGCATAAAGTGCGTAACAATAAACAAAATAATCAAACATAATTATAATTTCACGTCGCACATTAAAATATCTATTGCAACTGACACCGTTTTGTAGCGAAATTTGATGACTCAATTCAGCTTTAACAAGAGTATAAAAAAACTTAATTTAGTATAAACGTCACGCTTACATAAATGACATCGTTAATCCAATGTTTGTAACAATAAGTTGACTACCTTTAATCCAAAGTTTATAACAAACAATTTGAAACGATATGCACTTTCACCTTTATTAATCCATGTCTTTATCGAAACTTAGTTCAAACCACACAATTGTATTGTATTCCTATCTATGTTTACATTTATGCATGATGAACACACAATCCGAAATACGTTTTGCATTCGTTCGATGCTTTAAACAAAAAGTTTACAAATAAAAAAACACAACGACATGTCCTTAAATTCCAGAGAGTGTAAATAAAACCATTGTGTTTCGTCACCGAAATGACGTCACACAATGTACTGCGTAGTACATTTCGTAATATAAATCAAAGCGCTGATTGCATCGCAAAATGAATTCAACACTATCTTGAACGCAAAGCTATAATGATGTTCAATAAATACACAGAATTTTGTAGACACAGAAAAAAGGCTTAATGCTAGTCGATAGTGTTTAAGATTGGGATGTCCGACACACTGCAGTTGTTTGCTCTTTTCACGTTTTTAATATTATAGTCATGGGAATTGAAGTTCTACTTTTTAAGGTAGCTAATCGAACGGCCTCGAAACAATAAACATGTCTGCGAGTATTATGGTTACTATCATGTGATATGTATATTAATTTTTTGCGAGAACTTTGGTTACCATCATTAATGCACAAAAGAAATAGGTTTTCAATTTATTTCATCTCCCCACTCATTCCATCCCGCGAAACCCTTAAGGTGTCGCAACTCTAGTAACGTATGGAATGAGTGATGTATTGGACGTCATCATTGATGCGTTCATTCGAACGAATGATAAAGGGGGCTAAGTTTCGTTAAGTTGGGGCATATAGTCGCGATTGAGTCAATTGAAAACTGGCCCAACATGTTTTCTGAAATTTGACATGTATATGAACCAGAATGCGATTCTACCTGTTGGCGTAGGCGTTATACCAGGGAAAAATCAAGTTTTCGAGTATTTTGTGTTGAAATATTTTTATGGGAAACCACACGCGCAAGATTAACATTGTGACGTCACGTCATGAAAGCGCTTAGGCTAGCTTCCATCTTGCTACGAAACAAAGAAACTGACGTTACGCGTTATTAATTGAATATATATACAGTTAGGCGTTAATCTATAAACAACGACGTAATAATTGTGTTTGAATATCAATACGAAGTACACATGCATGTCTTTTGTGCAGATCGAGTGTGGTTGTTTAGAAATTCATGACATAATCTAAGTTATTGTGTGCGACGAGTTGAAGAAAGGTTTACACGGCGAGGCTTTCCGAGACGTGTCGGATAAATGTAAGTACACACTGGTATTAACATGGTATTCTATTTATCCGATAATATCTTTAATATATATGATAATCATGAGAAAAATACATTATTAATTTAGGGTTTAATTATTGAATCAATAAATAACGTGAGCAGCAAATCAATTTAGTATAAACAACACGCTTACCTTAATGACGAAAATAATCCAATATAATATAACAATTACAATTATGTATGATAAACACACAATCCGAAATACGTTTTTGCTTTCGTTCGATGCTTTAAACAAATAAATAACTGTTAAAAACACACAGAGAATTTAACTTAAATTGTTTGTTTTGACAAATAAATTACGTCACACAACATACGTCATAAATTGCGCAATCAGTTGCATGCAAAATAAAAGTACGGAAAGCCGGTTTTGAGAAATGTTTATATAGTGGAGCAAAATAGTATGATATACACAATAACAAACGATAGAGTGGTGACGGACTTCTCAAAATAGCATTAATTGAAATAGTTTCATGTATACTAAAATCTCTGCGATATCTTTGGTTACCATCATCAAATACACAGAAAAATAAAATACAATGTAAGTATCACGTATACTTGAATTTGTCCGACGAGTTGAAGAAAGGTTTACACGGCGAGGCTTGCCGTGAGCAACACATCATTAGCAGCATTAAGTGCGTAACAAATAAACAAAATAATCAAACATAATTATAATTTCACATAGCACATTAAAATATCTATTGCAACTGACACCGTTTTGTAGCGAAATTTGATGACTCAATTTCAGCTTTAACAAGAGTTATAAAAAAACTTAATTTAGTATAAACGTCACGCTTACCTAAATCCAATGTTTGTAACAATAAGTTGACTACTTTAATCCAAAGTTTATAACAAACAATTTGAAACGATATGCACTTTCATCTGTATTAATCCATGTCTTTATCGAAACTTAGTTCAAACCACACAATTGTATTGTATTCCTATCTATGTTTACATTTATGCATGATGGACACACAATCCAAAATACGTTTTGCATTCGTTCGATGCTTTAAACAAATAGTTTACACATAAAAAATACAACGACATGTCCTTTAATTCCAGAGAGTGTAAATAAAACCATTGTGTTTCGTCACCGAAATGACGTCACACAATGTACTGCGAAGTACATTTCGTAATATAAAATCAAAGCGCTGATTGCATTGCAAAATGAATTCAACACTATCTTGAACGCAACGCTATAATGATGTTTCAATAAAATACACAGAATTTTGTAGACAAAGAAAAGGCTTAATGCTAGTCGATAGTGTTTACGATGGGGATGTCCGACACACTGCAGTTGTTTGCTATTTTCACGTTTTTTAATATGGAATGAGTGATGTATTGGACGTCATCATTGATGACGTTCAATTGAACGAATGATTAAGGGGGCTAAGTTTCATTAAGTTGAGGCATATAGTCGCGATTTGTGGCGCTTGAAACTAGTCGGTTACTTTTGCTGAAATTTGACATGTATATGGACAAGAATGCGATCTACCTGTTGGCGTAGGCGTTATACCTGGCAAAAATCAAGTTTTCGAGTTTTTTGTGTTTTAAATACTTTTATGGGAAAGGGCTCGCGCACAGATAAACATTGTGACGTCACTTCACAAACAGCGTTAGACATCCGCCATCTTGTAACGCGACAAAGAAACTCAGTGTTATTAATTCAATAAACACAGAAAATATGATTGTGTTTAATTATCATTAATACAAATGTCTATATTTTGTGCAGCGGATGTTTATTCAGACGGATACGACAGAATTACGTAAGTATCATTGTGTACTTTACAGTAGATTTTACTACGGAAGAAATTTATTATATCTCACTCAGTCACTGACAAAATGAGCTTGACACATAAACAACAACCGGATCGGATTTACATCCACATAATATTGTGCGAATCCGATGCAATTCAAATTACTAATGTTTGATAACGTTTGATGAATTCGTTATATCAATATGCATTAACTTTCAAGGGGAATAATTATAATTGAAATGTGCGATTCAATGACAGTGTTATATTGGGATAATTAGTCGTTTAGCCGTAACAGATAAGTATTTAGTTTGTTGTGTTTCATTTTCAACATAGTTTTACCGTTTTTTCCTTAAAGTAAAACAGTTCAGTCGTCATTATATCTTGAATTTTAAATATTGAAATACATGTCGGATATTTCATATTTTCGGACGTTGCTACGTAAGCTAGTTGTCAACATAATTATTAAGATACATATTTACCTTTTACCATACAGTTGTGCAGCTGTTGTCTACTTAATGACGCGCTGTTTAATGTCTATAATGTTGTTCTGCCCGTGATGATAATAAGTCTTTAAATCAACAAACCCCAGCAATGTCAATGGTCTGTCAACATTAGAAAAATATTAGCTAAAGAAACTTCAGCGTACAATTTATATGGTATTGACATACCTGTACTCTGAAGCCAACTCTGTATCGAAAGTCAACCAGAGTCGTAACATATTTATGTCACGCTATAAATCAAAGAATACTCATTTTCTTGGATACATTTCTACATATATTGGTGAATGAATATAAATTACTGCATCGAGGAATATTTTAAGGTTTAAATGTTTCAAATGCATCTAACAATAGATGAAAATAACTCTCATCAGTCTGAAATTCACAATTTTGAAGCCATTGTCGCTTTGTCCAAGACTAGTTTTCATTTGGATACTGTCGGATCATCCTTGACATCTTTTGCTGATATTGTAAACATTACCTTTGTTTTCTGAAATCTATTATTTGTGATTAACAACATACGTCTGGTGAATTATAAAACTGATTTCAGTGTGAATCGGGTAGTTTTAAATATTTACTTTGAGTTTGTATTTACACTACAATTTGTTAACAACACAAGCCAGAATATTCTAAAATACCGGGAAATGTCATTCTGAATTTGAAAACACTTGAGCACATGGTATACAAATATACAAATACAAATTTTATTTCAAGTCAGTTTGTACATAACAAGTAGTACATTAACATCTACATTTTCACAACAATAACACGTATACTGAAAGCGCTTGGACAAAGCGGAAAGAATCCGGGTATTTCGGACCAGGGTATTTCCGGGACAGATTTACTCAATATGCAAAGGAAAAATATGATATGCCTAATCGACAATTTCAATTGGGTTTCGGAACGCATGGTTTTATTTTTCTATGCGTAATCGGCAATTTTACATTGGGTATTTACACAAATGCGCACCTAATCTGTAGCTCTGTTACAGTAATCTGTGAAACAACGTCATTAATAAAACAAAAAAATATGTTTGACCACAACGGTGGCTAATAATGTTTAGGAAAAATTACAAACAATATAGATTTATCTATAACATAACATGTTAGAATTTTATCATGCATTTATAATCACTCATAATGAGATTTCAATATACAGTTACATGCATAGACAGTTTTTTTAAGCCAGTGCCTTTTGAATTCAGAAAATAAGCAAGATAAACCATAAAATTGGGAAAAATAGATAGTAAACCATAAATGGAGAAAAATGAGGCATTATTAATATGATTATAAATAACAGAATCACAATTATATTGTTTTTAAGTGCATGATTTAGTGCATTTTTAAATTTATATTATAAAAT
This sequence comes from Dreissena polymorpha, assembly GCF_020536995.1. Classification (NCBI taxonomy): domain Eukaryota; kingdom Metazoa; phylum Mollusca; class Bivalvia; order Myida; family Dreissenidae; genus Dreissena; species Dreissena polymorpha. The sequence continues at coordinate 34,545,518 of NC_068370.1, forward strand.
GCTGCTTGAATTTCTTTTTACCTTTCATATGTAAAAAAAGAAATATCATCTGCTAGTGCAAAATATGACTGGTCATTTCGTAGCAAAAGAGAAGAAAATAAGTGCATTAAATAAATGAATTAATATTTTTGTATCTGGAATAGTTGTATTTTAAATCGATCCTCCACCCTATTATGGCCGAATAAGGGCTAAATTACTTTCCAACTTGAAATGAAAAGGCATATTGGTTGATCGTGTAGCGTTTATGTGCAAATTTGAGGGCCAATTGATAAAGCTTGTTGATGCCAAAACAGGTAATAATAATAATTTATTATCAGGTACATGTACACAAGCAAATAAGTATATTTAACCCTTTCAGTGCGGGAACCGAATTTTAAAGGCCTTTGAAAACAGTTTGGATCCAGATGAGACGCCACAGAACGTGGCGTCTCATCAGGATCCAAACTGTTTGCTATTCTGATAGTATTCTTTGAAAAAAAATCGAAGAAAATGCTAATTTTAGAAATTCAGCAGACGACATTTTAGCAGACGACAAATTTCCCAGCATGCAAAGGGTTAAGATGCTTAAGGTGTGGAAGACTCATAATCAGGTTTGGTGTCCCTCAAACCCTAAGCGTCTTGTTATTTCTTATGCAGTTTGTATAGATAGTGCCACATACTGACACGTAAAGCTTGTGCTTTGTTGGCAGCGTTAGTTGGCTGTAAACAGGTTCATTGTGGTTATCTCCACCATCAGTCTGTCCGTCTGTCCTAGCCACTATTTCTTACACCATAAGCACTAGAACCTTGAAACTTAAACACATGGTAGCTATGAGCATTATGTGCAACCCTGCACTATTTGGAATTTTGATCTGACCCCTGGGTCAAAAGTTATAGGGGTTGGGGTGGGGACGGGTCAGAGATTTTCACTCATTTATAGCTCGACTACTATATATGAAATATATATAATGGAGCTATCCTGATCACGTCGGCGTTACCGTTAGCGTGCACATGTTAACGTTTGTGTACAACCCCAAATATTTTCTTTTTACTTTAACAAATTATTTATATATTTTTTTATGCCCCCCCCCCTTCGAAGAAGAGGGGGTATATTGCTTTGCACATGTCGGTCTGTCGGTTGGTCGGTCCATCCACCAGGTGGTTTCCCGATGATAACTCAAGAACGCTTAGGCCTAGGATCATGAAACTTCATAGGTACATTGATCATGACTCGCAGATGACCCCTATTGATTCATAGGTCACTAGGTCGAAGGTCAAGGTCACTGTGACCCGAAATAGTAAAATGGTTTCCGGATGATAATTCAAGAACGCTTATGCCTAGGATCATGAAACTTGAAAGGTAGATTGATCATGACTCGCAGATGACCCCTATAGATTTTCAGGTCACTAGGTCAAAGATTAAGGTCACGGTAACCCGAAATAGTAAAATGGTTTCCGGATGATAATTCAATAACGCTTATGCCTAGGATCATGAAACTTAATAGGTACATTGATCATGACTCGCAGATGACCCCTATTGATTTTGAGGTCACTAGTTCATACATGTACTTCTTTACCAACATGACCCTAATCTATAAACAAGAGCAGACAACTGTATCAAGCATTTTGACGGAATTATTGCCCCTTTTATACTTAGAATATGCATATTATTGATAAATCTATGTTAAAGTTTGCATACCACCTCAAATATTTTCTTTGTCCTTTGACATATTGCTTTCATATTTTGCATACTTCATAACCAACATGATCCCAATCTATAAACAAGAGCAGACAACTGTATCAAGCATTTTGACAGAATTATTGCCCTTTTATACTTAGAATATGCATATATAATTGATAAATCTATGTTTAAATTTGCATACCACCTCAAATATGTTCTATGTCCTTTGACATATTGCTTTCATATTTTGCATACTTCTTTACCAACATGATCCCAATCTATAAACAAGAACAGACAACTGTATCAAGCATTTGACAGAATTATTGCCCCTTTCATACTTAGATAATTGAACATTTTGCTTAATTGCCATAACTTCTTTATTTATGATCACATTTGATTCATACTTTGACAAAGCAACACTTACCTGACATACCACAATGCACTGCACCCAAACTATCCCCCATGCCCCACCCCAGAATCCCCCCCCCCAATTTTTTTTTTTTATAATTATTTTTGAAAGTTCATCTTTTAAATTACCACCAACCCACATAAACCCCCCGCTCTCCATGATGGCTTACAGTAACCTGTCAAGCACTCAAAATCTCTTATGACAATACGGTCAATCTCAACCATGCATGGCCGCATTACCAACCCTTGGGGCGCCCCCTGGGTCAAACATGCGGCGTGGGAATACGCGTCGGCCTCTGCCGCACCATTTTTAACTAATTGACTTCAAATTTATACTTAAGATTTCTTATGACAACACAGTCTATCTTGACCATCCATGTTCACATTACCCACCCCAGGGCCCCGCCCACTTTGGTGGTAAAGATCCCAAGCTATTTCAGCATAATTAAAATCCAAGCCATTTTTGTGGTCAAGACCCGAGCTTTCTCGCCATAATTAAAATCCAGGCCAGTTTGGTGCAGAGACCCCGAGCTATTTCAGCATAATTAAAATCCAAGTCAGTTTAGTGGTCAAGATCCTGGACTATTTCGGTATATTTAAAATCCAAGCCAGTTTGGTGGTCAAGACCCTGAGCTTTTTTAGCATAATAAAATCCAAGTCAGTTTAGTGTTCAAGATCCTGAACTTTTTCGGTATAATTAAAATCCAGGCCAGTTTGGTGGTCAAGACCCCAAGCTTTTTCAGCATAATTAAAATCCTAGCCAGTTTCGTGGGGGAGACCCTGAGCTATTTCAGCATATTTAAAATCAAAGTCAGGTATAATTCGGTATAATTAAAATCAAGGCCAGTTTGGTGGTCAAGAACCCGAGCTTTTTCAGCATAATTTAAACCATAGCCAGTTTCATCGCCGAGACCTCGAGCTATTTCCGCATATTTAAAATCCAAGCCAGTTTGGTGGTAAAGATCCTGAACAATTTTGCATAATTAAAATCCAAGCCAGTTTGGTGGTCAAGATCCTGAGCTATTTCAGCATAATTAAAATGCAAGCCAGTGTGGTGGTCAAGAACCCAAACTATGAGCATAATTCAAATCCAAGCCAGTTTGGTGGTAAAGATCCCGAGCTATTTCAGCATAATTAAAATCCAAGCCAGTTTGGTGATCAAGACCCCTAGCTTTTTCAGCATAATAATCCAAGCCAGGTTGGTGGTCAAGATCCTGAGCTATTTCAGCATAATTTAATTCTAAGCCAGTTTGGTGGTCATGACCCCGAGTTATTTCAGCATAATTAAAATCCAAGCCGTTTTGGTGGTCAAGACCCCAAGCTATTGTAGCATATATTGTTTTCGGCATAATTTTTTCGTACCCATTTTTTTCTGTTTTTTGACAGAATAATGCCCCCTTTAATAGTTAGAAAATTGAAAATTTGGGTAAATTTTGTGTTCAGGTGTACTCTTATCCTATTTGTGTTAAGGTCTACTCTTATCCTTAAGTATCAAAGCTATATCGTCTACTTAATGTTATAAGTCATGTAAATGACATTTTTATACATTTTATTTCTTTCCCATTTTTGTGTTTTTTATTAAGGTGACATACATCAACTGTTTAATAATATTAAGTCTACCTTTTTGGTAAAAATAATGTTTTTACCAAATTTTCAAAATTGACATTACTGACACGTGTCATTTGCTGAATGTAAAAAGTAGCATAACTGACATTTAGTTAAATTTTCAGGAGAAGGAAAAACTGCTTTATTGAAATAAAATAGGGATACTTACAGAGTAAAACAAACACATGGGATATTTTCAGATTTGAAAACTGGTATTTTACGCATCTTTAGGCAGTTCTGTGTACCAAGGATAAATACAATACTTAAACATTCATGTACAACGCACAATACTAAAAACCTGAATTGTAACTGTAAAGTATTTCAGATTCAGAGATGTCTGTTTTGTTTCTAAGGTCATGTGAACAATTAAGTTTATATGTTTATAGGTTTAAAATTGCAAATTGTCCTCTTACTTGCCCTTGTATTTCAAGATAGAATACTTTCCTTCCCAGAGTAAAGAGATCTGGGTTTGAATCCCAGTGGGGGCTTCAGAGGATGATTCATTTTAAGAAAAATGAATATATTTGCTTTACTTTGTCTCTAACTTAACCAATTAACTCTGACAATGCCTTTAAAAGTATGCAGTTTTTGATAATTCAATTATGCAAAAAAACATGTATAATTTTAGGGTAGACTAAGACAGCAAACTAAGAATGGGCATCCATTTTAGTTTTTTAAGTCAATACAACAATAAATGCATATAGGAACACATATTTAAATTAAAAATGCAACAATCAGAGGACATAATCAATTAAATAGTAAATGACTACTTAAAATATTTTTTAGCACTGTTTGTTTTCCAGAGATTTGTGAATATGCCGTTTTATGTTCTTCTCCTTGAACTAATGCAATATGTGCTTTGGAACTGGAATCATAAAGTGTTGGAAAGCTGGTGTTTCACGTCCAGAGGGTCCTTGCGTCCGGAAGCTGAAAATTGAAAAAAAAACAAACCTCCCCACTCATTCCATCCCGCGAAACCCTTAAGGTGTCGCAAGTCTAGTAGTTCAGCGGGAGTGATAAACGACCATACTGCTTTAGCCTTTTCTTAATCATGAGTATTATGGTGCTGTATGGAATGAGTGATGTATTGGACGTCATCATTGATGACGTTCAATCGAACGAATGATAAAGGGGGCTAAGTTTCGTTAAGCTGGGGCATATAGCCGCGATTTGGGAGTCTTGAAAACTGGCCGAACACGTTTGCTGAAATTTGACATGTATATGGACAAGAATGCGATCTACCTGTTGGCGTAGGCGTTATAAATGGGAAAAATCAAGTTTTCGAGTATTTTGTGTTTAAATATTTTTTCTGCGAAACACAACGCGCGTAGATAAACATTGTGACGTAACGTCATGAAAAGCGCTTAGGCTAGCTTCCATCTTGTTAAGAAACAAAGAAACTAAGTTACGCGTTATTAATTCAATATAATATACAGTTAGGCGTTAAATCTATAAACAACGACGTAATAATTGTGTTTAAATATCAATACGAAGTACACATGCAGGTCTTTTGTGCAGATCGAGTGTGGTTGTTTAGATATTCATGACATAAATCTATGTTATTGTGTGCGACGAGTTGAAGAAAGGTTTACACGGCGAGGCTTTCCGAGACGTGTCGGATAAATGTAAGTACACACTGGTATTAACATGGTATTCTATTATCCGATAATACCTTTAATATACATGATAATCATGAGACAAATACATTATTAATTTAGGGTTTAATTATTGAATCAATAAATAAACTTGAGCAGTAAATCAATTGAGTATTAACAACACGCTTACCTTAATGACGAAAATAATCCAATATAATATAACAATTACAATTATGTATGATAAACACACAATCCGAAATACGTTTTTGCATTCGTTCGATGCTTTAAACAAATAAATAACTGTTAAAAACATCCAGAGAATTTAACTTAAAATTGTTTGTTTTGACAAATAAATTACGTCACACAACATACGTCATAAATTGCGCAATCAGTTGCATGCAAAATAAAAGTACGGAAAGCCGGTTTTGAGAAATGTTTATATAGAGGAGCAAAATAGTATGATATTAACAATAACAAACGATAGAGTGGTGACGGACTTCTCAAAATAGCATTAATTGAAATAGTTTCATGTATATTGACATCTCTGTGATATCTTTGGTTACCATCATCAAATACACAGAAAAATAAAATACAATGTAAGTATCACGTGTACTTGAATTTGTCCGACGAGTTGAAGAAAGGTTTACACGGCAAGGCTTGCCGTGAGCAACACATCATTAGCAGCATAAAGTGCGTAACAAATAAACAAAATAATCAAACATAATTATAATTTCACGTCGCACATTAAAATATCTATTGCAACTGACACCGTTTTGTAGCGAAATTTGATGACTCAATTTCAGCTTTAACAAGAGTAATAAATAAACTTAATTTAGTATAAACGTCACGCTTACATAAATGACATCGTTAATCCAATGTTTGTAACAATAAGTTGACTACTTTAATCCAAAGTTTATAAAAAACCATTTGAAACGATATGCACTTTCACCTTTATTAATCCATGTCTTTATCGAAACTTAGTTCAAACCACACAATTGTATTGTATTCCTATTTATGTTTACATTTATGCATGATGAACACACAATCCGAAATACGTTTTGCATTCGTTCGATGCTTTAAACAAATAGTTTACAGATAAAAAACACAACGACATGTCCTTAAATTCCAGAGAGTGTAAATAAAACCATTGTGTTTCGTCACCGAAATGACGTCACACAATGTACTGCGTAGTACATTTCGTAATATAAAATCAAAGCGCTGATTGCATCGCAAAATGAATTCAACACTATCTAGAACGCAAATATACAATGATGTTTCAATAAAATACACAGAATTTTGTAGACACAGAAAAAGGCTTAATGCTAGTCGATAGTGTTTAAGATGGGGATGTCCGACACACTGCAGTTGTTTGCTCTTTTCACTTTTTTAATATTATAGTCATGGTAATTGAAGTTCTACTTTTTAAGGTAGCTAATCGAACGGCCTCGAAACAATAAACATGTCTGCGAGTATTATGGTTACTATCATGTGATATGTATATTAATTTTTTGCGAGAACTTTGGTTACCATCATTAAATGCACAAAAGAAATAGGTTTTCAATTTTATTTCATCTCCCCACTCATTCCATCCCGCGAAACCCTTAAGGTGTCGCAACTCTAGTATGGAATGAGTGATGTATTGGACGTCATCATTGATGACGTTCAATCGAACGAATGATAAAGGGGGCTAAGTTTCGTTAAGCTGGCGCATATAGCCGCGATTTGAGTCAATTGAAAACTGGCCGAACACGTTTGCTGAAATTTGACATGTATATGGACAAGAATGCGATCTACCTGTTAGCGTAGGCGTTATACCTGGCAAAAATCAAGTTTTCGAGTATTTTGTGTTTAAATACTTTTATGGGAAAGGGCACGCGCACAGATAAACATTGTGACGTCACTTCACAAACAGCGTTAGACATCCGCCATCTTGTAACGCGACAAAGAAACTCAGTGTTATTAGTTCAATAAGCACAGAAAATATGATTGTGTTTAATTATCATTAATACAAATGTCTATATTTTGTGCAGCGGATGTTTATTCAGACGGATACGACAGAATTACGTAAGTATCATTGTGTACTTTACAGTAGATTTTACTACGGAAGAAATTTATTATATCTCACTCAGTCACTGACAAAATGAGCTTGACACATAAACAACAACCGGATCGGATTTACATCCACATAATATTGTGCGAATCCGATGCAATTCAAATTACTAATGTTTGATAACGTTTGATGAATTCGTTATATCAATATGCATTAACTTTCAAGGGGAATAATTATAATTGAAATGTGCGATTCAATGACAGTGTTATATTGGGATAATTAGTCGTTTAGCCGTAACAGATAAGTATTTAGTTTGTTGTGTTTCATTTTCAACATAGTTTTACCGTTTTTTACTTAAAGTAAAACAGTTCAGTCGTCATTATATCTTGAATTTTAAATATTGAAATACATGTCGGATATTTCATATTTTCGGACGTTGCTACGTAAGCTAGTTGTCAACATAATTATTAAGATACATATTTACCTTTTACCATACAGTTGTGCAGCTGAAGTCTAATTAATGACGCGCTGTTTAATGTCAATAATGTTTTTCTGCCCGTGATGATAATAAGTCTTTAAATCAACAAACCCCAGCAATGTCAATGGTCTGTCAACATTAGAAAAATATTAGCTAAAGAAACTTCAGCGTACAATTTATATGGTATTGACATACCTGTACTCTGAAGCCAACTCTGTATCGAAAGTCAACCAGAGTCGTTACATATTTATGTCACGCTATAAATCAAAGAATACTCATTTTCTTGGATACATTTCTACATATATTGGTGAATGAATATAAATTACTGCATCGAGGAATGTTTTAAGGTTTAAATGTTTCAAATGCATCTAACAATAGATGAAAATAACTCTCATCAGTCTGAAATTCACAATTTTGAAGCCATTGTCGCTTTGTCCAAGACTAGTTTTCATTTGGATACTGTCGGATCATCCTTGACATCTTTTGCTAATATTGTAAACATTGCCTTTGTTTTCTGAAATCTATTATTTGTGATTAACAACATACGTCTGGTGGATTATAAAACTGATTTCAGTGTGAATCGGGTAGTTTTAAATATTTACTTTGAGTTTGTATTTACACTACAATTTGTTAACAACACAAGCCAGAATATTCTAAAATACCGGGAAATGTCATTCTGAATTTGAAAACACTTGAGCACATGGTATACAAATATACAAATACAAATTTTATTTTAAGTCAGTTTGTACATAACAAGTATAACATTAACATCTACATTTTCACAACAATAACACGTATACTGAAAGCGCTTGGACAAAGCGGAAAGAATCCGGGTATTTCGGACGAGGGTATTTCCGGGACAGATTTACTCAATATGCAAAGGAAAAATATGATATGCCTAATCGACAATTTCAATTGGGTTTCGGAACGCATGGTTTTATTTTTCTATGCGTAATCGGCAATTTTACATTGGGTATTTACACAAATGCGCACCTAATCTGTGGCTCTGTTACAGTAATCTGTGAAACAACGTCATTAATAAAACAAAAATATGTTTGAACACAACGGTGGCTAATAATGTTTAGGAAAAATTACCAACAATATAGATTTATCTATAACATAACATGTTAGAATTTTATCATGCATTTATAATCACTCATAATGAGATTTCAATATACAGTTACATGCATAGACAGCTTTTTTAAGCCAGTGCCTTTTGAATTCAGAAAATAAGCAAGATAAACCATAAAATTGGGAAAAATAGATAGTAAACCATAAAATGGAGAAAAATGAGGCATTATTAATATGATTATAAATAACAGAATCACAATAATATTGTTTTTAAGTGCATGATTTAGTGCATTTTTAAATTTATATTATAAAATGCTGCTTGAATTTCTTTTTACCTTTCATATGTAAAAAAAGAAATATCATCTGCTAGTGCAAAATATGACTGGTCATTTCGTAGCAAAAGAGAAGAAAATAAGTGCATTAAATAAATGAATTAATATTTTTGTATCTGGAATAGTTGTATTTTAAATTGATCCTCCACCCTATTATGGCCGAATAAGGGCTAAATTGCTTTCCAACTTGAAATGAAAAGGCATATTGGTTGATCGTGTAGCGTTTATGTGCAAAATTTGAGGGCCAATTGATAAAGCTTGTTGATGCCAAAACAGGTAATAATAATAATTTATTATCAGGTACATGTACACAAGCAAATAAGTATATTTAACCCTTTCAGTGCGGGAACCGAATTTTAAAGGCCTTTGAAAACAGTTTGGATCCAGATGAGACGCCACACAACGTGGCGTCTCATCAGGATCCAAACTGTTTGCTATTCTGATAGTATTCTTTGATAAAAAATCGAAGAAAATGCTAATTTTAGAAATTCAGCAGACGACATTTTAGCAGACGACAAATTTCCCAGCATGCAAAGGGTTAAGATGCTTAAGGTGTGGAAGACTCATAATCAGGTTTGGTGTCCCTCAAACCCTAAGCGTCTTGTTATTTCTTATGCAGTTTGTATAGATAGTGCCACATCCTGACACGTAAAGCTTGTGCTTTGTTGGCAGCGTTAGTTGGCTGTTAACAGGTTCATTGTGGTTATCTCCACCATCAGTCTGTCCGTCTGTCCTAGCCACTATCTCTTACACCATAAGCACTAGAACCATGAAACTTAAACACATGGTAGCTATGAGCATTATGTGCGACCCTGCACTATTTGGAATTTTGATCTGACCCCTGACCTCGCAAACCAAATAATGTTTCTTTAAAAAAATCTATGGCGGTAAAAAGTTAATGTGCAACGTCGCGGAAAATATTATACTTGACGACGTCATACAATGATGCGACTTTTAACAATTTAAGATTTAAAATTAAATCACATTAATGATTTAACAATGAGTTTTGATAATATAAATGCCATTGAACAGAAAATTGACATAAATGTGACCATATATTAATATTTGTACAAAATAGCCGACAACAACCGATTAAGTGTTAAAATTCCCGGGTACGTTTTAGTATATTTACCGTACCCAGGGTACGAGCCTTACTAAATGTATTATTATTATATCTCACCGACTACAAGGTACCTTTATCTTGTTGTGTTTATCAACCTGGAATTTATGTAAAATCCGGCTTTCTTTACTTTTATTTTGCATTCATTTGATTAAGCAATTGTTGACGTATCTCGTGGAAAATTATTTGAATCTTTGGATTTTAATGGCGACAAGCTGGAAGTGTCAATTTATTTTAAAAACAAATCTAAGATTTTAAGTTTTGTGTGTTTGTCATGCATAATTCAGTGTTTTCCAAACAAATTTGAGTAGCCAGTTATATGGCCAGCAACAATGCAGTAAAACTAAAGCATTTGTGACATTTTACTTGATATACTTGGGGAAAGTAGTTGGCGTCTAGAGTAAATGTAACCGGCGAAATGGCCCGCTGCCGGTCTTACAGAGAACACTGATAATGGTAAACTAAATAAAAAAACTCGCTGCGACTGGATTACGGGTTTGTAAAATTGTTTTTTGGGTCATAATATGGTTAGCATTCAATACAAATGTTATTATAAAGTATTGTGGTTTAAAATTCATTTTGAGAATAGGATGGAAGAACAGAAAATGAAAGGGTATACAGGGATGAAAATTAGTGGTTTCCCGTGAGCCCAGGACAAGTAGTTTTGGCCTGGGCAGTTCAATTTCCAAAGTTGATAGTCCGGCCGGGCAACTTGTTTTTTTTTAAAGCTTAAAACAATTCAGTGCAATAAAAATTGAATAACAATTGACCACAATGGATCAATACTAGTTAAATAACATTCATTATTTAGGAATAGGAAATAATTAAATTCAGGCTCATAATAAAACATCAAACATTGAGTAGTGCAATGTCAGCAAATTTATTTAATTATCTATTATTTTATTAAAAGAAAGTATAATATACACATATACATATTTCTGGGCTCGTTATTCTTTATCTGGGCAACCAAAATACTAAAGATGGTTGCCTGTGCGGGCAACCAATAGTAATAAGTTAGTTTTAATCAATGAAATATCATTGTAACTTTATTGTTATAAGCATTGCATTAAAGTTGTGATTGAGGTAAGCTTGTTGTTAATAATATAGTATATTTACTTTTTAGCTCGACTATTATATATGAAATATATAAAGTGGAGCTATCCTACTCACCCCGGCATTGGCGTTAGCGTGCAAATGTTATAGTTTGCGTACCACCCCAAATATTTCCTATGTCCCTTGACATATTGCTTCCATATTTTGCATATTTCTTAACCAACATGACCCTAACCTAAATACAAGTCTTGGCAGACAACTGTATCACTTGCATTTTATAAGAATTATGACACTTTTTCCATGTAGAATATGCATATTATTGATAACTCTACAATGTTCGAAATTCGCACTAGCCTGGAGCTAGTTGATCTTGTTTCGGGCCACTGAATTTCAATGGGTACTAGCCCGATTGGGCTATTGATTTTTCGAACTTTTGAAATTAAAAATGCTCAAAAATATTATTTTCATCCATCGTTTGAACCATACCTTAGAGGGTTTATTTAGCTTCGTATCGCGTTTCCTCACCCTTCCGATTATGTTGACATGACGAGAGTTTGAATGACATTTTTTTTTTGATACCGTGCAAATAAAATGCGGATCTACCCAGGTTGTTCAATTTGCTGTACTTTCAGAAAACCATACAAGTCTACAAATGTTTTAAATGTCCGCCATCTTGGATTTGTAATGATCTATTGACGAATTAACGCATTGCAATATCATATTTTAATAGAATATGTCAACCAAATTATATATTGATAGCGTAGTTGCTTGGTTACTTTTTACTGGTTTTCAGTTTTGGCAGTCAAACGTTATGCATATTTTATTTCACGTGCAAGGACTTACATTGATTGTTTTTGGACAGTTGTTTCCGGATACGGTATTATCTGTCGATTTTAATTTATTTTCGACATTCTTGATAAAAAAATATCTAGAATGATGAATACACATGCGATGTTACGGATGGTCTGGTTGATAATTTTTCACATTGTACTCACCAGAATTGGACCTAGAAAGACTATAAAAAAAACAGTAAGCTAGGGGGAGGAGACACTGCCCTCTATTCGCTTTATCATACGGCCTAAGACTTTCGGCTAAATGTTTCGGATTTCAAATTTGGGACAATTGACATCTAAAATTATTTACAGACTGGATATAAACCTTTGCATCTTGACTGCATGTAAGGTATTGATTGACGAATATCGTCATACATAAATATTATAATCGTATTGTGTCATTGAAATATTATAATAACATTTCCAGTTAATTGGGATCAACTGTTAGTTGCAATCCTCATCAATTACACCCTACCTGCATTAAAATCTACCCAGAACCGCAAAAATATAAACTTATTTTAAAAACTTGTGATAAACAGTTCGGGCTAGTAAACTTTGGTTCGGGCTAGTGAAAAATTCCATCTGGTAGCCCGAACGGGCTAGTGGTTTCAAAAGTGAAATTTGCACACTGACTCTTTGTTAAAGTGTGCGTACCACCCCAAATATTTCCTATATCCCTTGATATATTGCTTTCATATCTTGAATAATGTTAACGTGCATATTTTGTATTAACGTCTTGTTATTGTAGTGTACATATTTTTCGGATTTCGGACAGTCCATTCATTGAGTATTATTGTTGTGGTTTTGTGAGTACTCTTCATGTAAAATACTGCTGTTTAGATGTTCATTTTTAGTCGTATATATATCAGGATTCAATACCTATACCTTAGTGAAAATGGCATCGGAAGAACATTTGTTCATTGTACTAGATAAAAGTAAACATTATATCTATTCATCTTATTGTTTATTGCAGTTTCAGTAATATTCTGTCTAAAAATGATTTCAACATGATATAATTATAAATCATGGCTAGGAAATGTGTATATATGAAGCAAAAATTAAAAATAGATGGTTCATTTTTTCACCATTTACATGTATGTATATTTATCTATGTATACATCTTTTGTTGTAAACAGTTATGCGACATGTTGGGAAACGCCCAGGACAAATATATCGACGTAATGATTTTTTCACTTATGTGGGTGTATGTTGGCTCCACTTCACATGATACAGTCATTGTAGTTTAATTGAAAAATGCATCTTACAATGTGAGATGAGTTCTGGGTTCAAGCCCCAGCAGTGGCCTATCAAGTGTGAAATACGGAGCCATTATGATTAAATATACACAGTTATCTTTTTAAACAATACCATTAAATATAAGGAATAATGTTAAAGGGGAATTGCTGCTTAGCTATTTTTGACATTGAATAACAGGGTTTATATACACCCCAAGGATAAATGCTTCTAAATTTGTAAAAAAAACAAAAAACAAGTCGAAGTGTGCAGAATATTAAACATTTGCAACTTTCTGATGTCTAAAAGTCATCAAATGCCACTTGAAGTTTACTCGTTTTTTGTACAAAATAACCCATTTTGTGCTGTCCATTATCGGTTAATGTTTTACGCTGTCAGGTCCAGAAGCGCTCATTCTGTAGCATGTTTGGACCATAATCTATAATGCGACCAAGTTTCAGCAGATTCAGCCCAGTGGTTCTGATTTTATACGCTGTGCCTAGCTTTTATTGAGTATAAGTACTATTACTCACTGATTTATGCATATGAGCTTGGCTGTTTTCGAACAAAACCTGAGGTTTTGTCATAGCAAGCTCATTGTGTCATGAAGTGTCTTTTCGCCATCCGGCGTCCGCCATGCTAAAACCTTAACATGAACCCATTGTACCCACATATTTTTTCGTACCCATTTTTTTCGTACCCAAATATTTTTCGTAATCAAATGTTTTTCGTACCCAAATTTTTTTTGTACCCATTTTTTTCCTACCAAATTTTTTTTCGTACCCATTTTTTTCGTACCCATTTTTTTTCGTACCCAACATTTTTCGTACCCAATTTTTTTTTTCGTACCCATTTATTTCGTACCCAATTTTTTTTCGTACGCAATTTTTTTTCGTACCCACATGTTTTCGTACCCAAATTTTTTTTCGTACCCTTTTTTTTTGTACCCAAACTTTTTCGTACCCACTCTTTTTTTTACCCAATTTTTTTTCGTACCCAAATTTTTTTCGTTCCCATTTTTTTACTACCCAAATTTTTCGTACCCAAATTTTTTCATACCCAATTATTTTTTGGTGCCAATTTTTTTCGTACCCAATTTTTTTTCGTAGCCAAACGTTTTCGTACCCACATTTTTATATTCTTACCCATTTATTTTTTTCGTAATCAAATGTTTTTCGTACCCAATTTTTTGGTCGAAATAATCGGTTTTCAATTTGATTTGATCTCCCCACTCATTCCATCCCGCGAAACCCTTAAGGTGTCGCAACTCTGGTATGGAATGAGTGATGTATTGGACGTCATCATTGATGACGTTCATTCGAACGAATGATAAAGGGGGCTAAGTTTCGTTAAGTTGAGGCATATAGCCGCGATTTGAGTTTCTTGAAAACTGGCCCAGCACGTTTGCTGAAATTTGACATGTATATGGACAAGAATGCGATCTACCTGTTGGCGAAGGCGTTATACCTGGCAAAAATCAAGTTTTCGAGTATTTTGTGTTTAAATACTTTTATGGGAAAGGGCACGCGCACAGATAAACATTGTGACGTCACTTCACAAACAGCGTTAGACATCCGCCATCTTGTAACGCGACAAAGAAACTCAGTGTTATTAATTCAATAAACACAGAAAATATGATTGTGTTTAATTATCATTAATACAAATGTCTATATTTTGTGCAGCGGATGTTTATTCAGACGGATACGACAGAATTACGTAAGTATCTTTGTGTACTTTACAGTAGATTTTACCACGGAAGAAATTTATTATATCTCACTCAGTCACTGACAAAATGAGCTTGACACATAAACAACAACCGGATCGGATTTACATCCACATAATATTGTGCGAATCCGATGCAATTCAAATTACTAATGTTTGATAACGTTTGATGAATTCGTTATATCAATATGCATTAACTTTCAAGGGGAATAATTATAATTGAAATGTGCGATTCAATGACAGTGTTATATTGGGATAATTAGTCGTTTAGCCGTAACAGATAAGTATTTAGTTTGTTGTGTTTCATTTTCAACATAGTTTTACCGCTTTTTCCTTAAAGTAAAACAGTTCAGTCGTCATTATATCTTGAATTTTAAATATTGAAATACATGTCGGATATTTCATATTTTCGGACGTTGCTACGTAAGCTAGTTGTAAACATAATTATTAAGATACATATTTACCTTTTACCATACAGTTGTGCAGCTGTTGTCTACTTAATGACGCGCTGTTTAATGTCTATAATGTTGTTCTGCCCGTGATGATAATAAGTCTTTAAATCAACAAACCCCAGCAATGTCAATGGTCTGTCAACATTAGAAAAATATTAGCTAAAGAAACTTCAGCGTACAATTTATATGGTATTGACATACCTGTACTCTGAAGCCAACTCTGTATCGAAAGTCAACCAGAGTCGTAACATATTTATGTCACGCTATAAATCAAAGAATACTCATTTTCTTGGATACATTTCTACATATATTGGTGAATGAATATAAATTACTGCATCGAGGAATATTTTAAGGTTTAAATGTTTCAAATGCATCTAACAATAGATGAAAATAACTCTCATCAGTCTGAAATTCACAATTTTGAAGCCATTGTCGCTTTGTCCAAGACTAGTTTTCATTTGGATACTGTCGGATCATCCTTGACATCTTTTGCTGATATTGTAAACATTACCTTTGTTTTCTGAAATCTATTATTTGTGATTAACAACATACGTCTGGTGGATTATAAAACTGATTTCAGTGTGAATCGGGTAGTTTTAAATATTTACTTTGAGTTTGTATTTACACTACAATTTGTTAACAACACAAGCCAGAATATTCTAAAATACCGGGAAATGTCATTCTGAATTTGAAAACACTTGAGCACATGGTATACAAATATACAAATACAAATTTTATTTTAAGTCAGTTTGTACATAACAAGTATAACATTAACATCTACATTTTCACAACAATAACACGTATACTGAAAGCGCTTGGACAAAGCGGAAAGAATCCGGGTATTTCGGACCAGGGTATTTCCGGGACAGATTTACTCAATATGCAAAGGAAAAATATGATATGCCTAATCGACAATTTCAATTGGGTTTCGGAACGCATGGTTTTATTTTTCTATGCGTAATCGGCAATTTTACATTGGGTATTTACACAAATGCGCACCTAATCTGTAGCTCTGTTACAGTAATCTGTGAAACAACGTCATTAATAAAACAAAAAAATATGTTTGACCACAACGGTGGCTAATAATGTTTAGGAAAAATTACAAACAATATAGATTTATCTATAACATAACATGTTAGAATTTTATCATGCATTTATAATCACTCATAATGAGATTTCAATATACAGTTACATGCATAGACAGTTTTTTTAAGCCAGTGCCTTTTGAATTCAGAAAATAAGCAAGATAAACCATAAAATTGGGAAAAATAGATAGTAAACCATAAAATGGAGAAAAATGAGGCATTATTAATATGATTATAAATAACAGAATCACAATAATATTGTTTTTAAGTGCATGATTTAGTGCATTTTTAAATTTATATTATAAAATGCTGCTTGAATTTCTTTTTACCTTTCATATGTAAAAAAAGAAATATTATCTGCTAGTGCAAAATATGACTGGTCATTTCGTAGCAAAAGAGAAGAAAATAAGTGCATTAAATAAATGAATTAATATTTTTGTATCTGGAATAGTTGTATTTTAAATCGATCCTCCACCCTATTATGGCCGAATAAGGGCTAAATTGCTTTCCAACTTGAAATGAAAAGGCATATTGGTTGATCGTGTAGCGTTTATGTGCAAAATTTGAGGGCCAATTGATAAAGCTTGTTGATGCCAAAACAGGTCAATATGCCAACCCTGCATTGAAGCCTAATATGCATTTATCTATTATTATTTGGGCACAAATAATTTTACTGTGTGAACACCCTACATAAAAATGCTGATTTTTTTCTTACTTGGTACCTGGCGACACACATTTTCAAGTCTATTTCATTTAATTTGCCATAGATATTTATAAAATTGGGATCGTATGAACCAGTAGTCATAGTATAAGCAACATTGAAGCCTAATATGCATTCATCTATTATTATTTGGGCACAAATAATTTTACCATGTGAAGACCCTACATAAAAATGCTGATTTTTTTCTTACTTGGTACCTGGCGACACACATTTTTAATTCTATTTCATTAAATTTGGCATATATATTAATAAAAGTGGCATTGTATGAACATATCGTCATAGTATATGCAACATTGAAGCCTAATATGCATCATCTATTATTATTTGGGAACAAATAATTTTACCGTGTGAAGACCCTACATAAAAATGCAATTTTTTTCTTACTTGGTACCTGGCGAATCACATTTTCAAGTCTATTTCATTAAATTTGGCATAGATATTTATAAAAATGGTATCGTATGAACCAGTAGTCATAGTATAAGCAACATTGAAGCCTAATATGCATTCATCTATTATTAATTGGGCACAAATAATTTTACTGTGTGAAGACCCTACATAAAAATACTGATTTTTTTCTTACTTGGTACATGTACCTGGCGACACACATTTTCAAGTCTTTTTCATTAAATTTGGCATAGATATTTTAAAAAATGGCATCGTATGAACCAGTAGTCATAGTATAAGCAACATTGAAGCCTAATATGCATTCATCTACATGTATTATTATTTGTGCACAAACAATTTTACCGTGTGAAGATCCTACATAAAAATGCTGATTTTTTTCTTATTTGGTACCTGGCGACACACATTTTCAAGTCTATTTCATTTAATTTGGCATAGATATTTATAAAACTGGCATCGTATGAACCAGTAGTCATAGTATAAGCAACATTGAAGCCTAATATGCATTCATCTATTATTATTTGGGCACAAATAATTTTACCGTGTGAAGACCCTACATAAAAATGCTGATTTTTTTCTTACTTGGTACCTGGCGACACACATTTTCAAGTCTATTTCATTAAATTTGGCATAGATATTTAAAAAAATGGCATTGTATGAACCAGTAGTCATAGTATAAGCAACATTGAAGCCTAATATGCATTCATCTGTTATTATTTTTGGCACAAATAATTTTACCATGTGAAGACCCTACATAAAAATGCTGATTTTTTTCTTACTTGGTACCTGGCGACACACATTTTCATTTCTATTTCATTAAATTTGGCATATATATTAATAAAAATGGCATTGTATGAAGTTATGAACATATCGTCATAGTATTCAGGGGTGGCGAAATCAAATGTCCGAGTTGCCCGAGTCGTACATTTGCTTGTCTGGGCAACTGATTTTTTTCAATTAAGTTGTCCGTGGACAACAAGTTTTTTAAAAGTCGGGTCCAGGTATACAAAAAAAATACATTGTATTAAAGCTGTAATTAAGTTTTACAAAACCGGATTTTGACATGCGATTACATTGTCAGTGCTATTTGCGGAGCAATCAAGTTTTAATACGGGCACTCTCCTGCGCAGTGATCTCCCTAATTCTATAAGAGACCAGGAGCATGCCGCATTTTAAACATTTGGCCCGACTGTTAGACAGTGTACAGACTGGTTTCTTTATTTTTACAATCAGACGGAAATAAAAAGTATCAAAGTAAGATAATCAAAACACGGTCTACCTTGTTATTTAAGACGACTTTAATGGTAAAAAATGGAACTTTTTTTTTTTAATCTTCAACAACGGAGCAGAAACCCGAAGCTTTGAGCAGTCCACCTCCCAAAAAAACTAAGAAAGATTATGATAAAAAATATTATCTAAGTAAACGCACCAGAACTTTTCAAGAAACTTGGCTAACAGATTTTCAATGATTACACATGTACCAGTTGATGATAATCAAATTGCTACCAGTAGCGGAGCCTCAGTCTGACAGGGCTCAAAATTAACTTTTTTTTCTACTTGCAAAACATTGCGAGCTGCTTTATTACCAACTCGCAAAATCAAAAACAGACTCGCAAATTTTGCAGTGTGTTCACTCAGAAAACAAAGTTTAAGTGTTAGTTTGGGATATTTTTAATGGGTTTTCAAATATTGAAAAAAATCAGCTATGATATTGTGTGTTGAGTGCGACGTCACCAAAATACAAATCAACGGTTAACTTTACTTTATCTTTTGTATTTTTATTTCCGTCTGTAGGCAAAATGAAACTAATTATGTTTGGCTTCGACGCCATGTCTGTGCAAGTTCAATGAACAAATGTGAATAGTCAACTGTTTAACGTTCTTTGTTCCAATACTATCCGCGTATCTGTACTATAAGTATACCAGTCTACATACAAGGTGCGCGCTTCTGCATACATAGACGTTCTATAAATTGACCTACGGTTTAGCGTTCATGACGTTGAGTGCATTTATATTACTAGTTTTTTTCCCACTATTTCTTTACTCGCAAAAAAATACTAGTGGCTTAAAACTTAACTCGCAATCAGTATTTTTCACTCGCATTTTGCGAGTGTGCGAGTGTTAATTTCGAGCCCTGGTCTGATGAGGTCCACATATTGGACTAGTTTAATTTGTTAAGATTACGATGTACTATGTTCAACACATGTTTTAATTACACTAGCTTTGCAAGATTAAAAGTTTTAGAAAGTCTTTATATTGTTTATAATATACTGCTATAATGAATGTACTATTGAAATACAACTATAAACAAAATAAGAAAATCATACTCATTTTGGTATATTCCACAGTGTTTTACATTAATCAATAAATGCGTTTATAATTTATATCAACATTAACGGACAAGTGTTGTTCAGCAACGGACAAGTTAAATTTCCTAAATGGTTGTCCGTGGACAAGTTTAGTTTTTTGAGATTATGCCACCCCTGACTGAGTATAAGCAACATTGAAGCCTAATATGCATTCATCTATTATTATTTGGGAACCAATAATTTTACCGTGTGAAGACCCTACATAAAAATGCAGATTTTTTTCTTACTTGGTACCTGGCGAATCGCATTTTCAAGTCTATTTCATTAAATTTGGCATAGACATTTATAAAAATGGTATCGTATGAACCATTAGTCATAGTATAAGCAACATTGAAGCCTAATATGCATTCATCTATTCTTATTTGGGCACAAATAATTTTACTGTGTGAAGACCCTACATAAAAATGCTGACTTTTTTCTTACTTGGTACCTGGCGACACACATTTTCAAGTCTATTTCATTAAATTTGGCATAGATATTTATAAAATTGGCATCGTATGAACCAGTAGTCATAGTATAAGCAACATTGAAGCCTAATATGCATTCATCTATTCTTATTTGGGCACAAATAATTTTACTGTGTGAAGACCCTACATAAAAATGCTGATTTTTTTCTTACTTGGTACATGGCGACACACATTTTCAAGTCTATTTCATTAAATTTGGCATAGATATTTATAAAATTGGCATCGTATGAACCAGTAGTCATAGTATAAGCAACATTGAAGCCTAATATGCATTCATCTAATATTACTTGGGCACAAATAATTTTGCTGTGTGAAGACCCTATATAAAAATGCTGATTTTTTTCTTATTTGGTACCTGGCGACACACATTTTCAAGTCTATTTCATTAAATTTGGCATAGATATTTATAAAAATGGCATCGTATGAACCAGTAGTCATAGTATAAGCAACATTGAAGCCTAATATGCATTCATCTATTATTATTTGTGCACAAATAATTTAACCGTGTGAAGACCCTAGATAAAAATGCTGATTTTTTTCTTACTTGGTACCTGGCAACACACATTTTCATGTCTATTTCATTACATTTGGCATAGATATTTATAAAAATGGCATCGTATGAACCAGTAGTCATAGTATAAGCAACATTGAAGCCTAATATGCATTCATCTATTATTATTTTGGGCATAAATAATTTTACCGTGTGATGACCCTACATAAAAATGCTGATTTTTTTTCTTACTTGGTATCTTGCGACACACATTTTCAAGTCTTTTTCATTAAATTTGGCATATACATGTATATTAATGAAAATGGCATTGTATGAACATGTCGTCATAGTATAAGCTGAGAAGCATAATACGCATTCATCTATTATAATTTGGGCTCATACAATTTTACCGTGTTAGCACCATATATCAAGTTGCAGATTTTTTTAATATTCGCCACATACCCAAAGGCATTTTCATTAATATCTCAGAAAAATAGACCTATTATATTAATACACATGGCATCTAAAGAACATTTTATCATAGTTAAACATGGTTCCCAGCCAACCTGGAAATCAGGGAAAACCTGGAAAAAGACTTTCACTTTCACTATTGCCCAGTACAAATATATGGACAGAATGATTTTTTCACTTACCGGTATGTGGGTGTATGTTGGCTCTACTTCACAAGATACAGTCATTGTAGTTTAATTGAAAAACGCATCTTACAATGTGAGATGAGTTCTGGGTTCAAGCCCCAGTAGTGGCCTATCATGTGTGATATACAGAGCCATTATAATAAAATATACACAGTTATCTTTTTAAACAATACAATTAAATATAAGGAATAATGTTAAAGGGGCATTGCTGCTTAGCCATTTTTGGGATTGTATTGTGATTTTTGGCAAAATTTGACACTGAATAACAGGGTTTATATACATCCCAAGCATAAATGCTTCTAAATTTGTAAAAAAAAACAAGTCGAAGTGTGCAGAATATTAAAAATTTGCAACTTTCTGATGTCTAAAGGTCATTAAATGCCACTCAAAGTTTACATTTTTTGTACAAAATGACCCATTTTGTGCTGTTCATTATTGGTTAATGTTTTACGCTGTCAGGTCCAAAAACGCTCATTCTGTAGCTTGTTTGGACTATAATCTATAATGTGGCCAAGTTTCAGCAGATTCGACCCAGTGGTTCTGATTTTATACGCCGTGCCTAGCTTTTATTAGTCCACTACCGGTTTTACCGGAGGGGATTTATGGTTTGTGCTCTGTGTGTCCGTCAGTCAGTCAGTCAGTCTGTCACACTTTTCTGAATCCTGCGATAACTTTAAAAGTTCTTAATATTTTTTCATGAAACTTGAAACATGGATAGATGGCAATAAGGACATTATGCACGTGATTTCATTTTGCTCCTATGTAAAAAATTCTGGTTTCTATGGCAATAAATAAAAAAATAAAATAAATTCTGACAATGGTGGAGCCGGTAGGGGACAAAATAATTTGCTTGACAATAGTCTTGTTGAGTATTACTCACTGACTTATGCATATGCGATCGGCTGTTTTCGGAGAATACCTGAGGTATTGTCATAGCTAGCTCATCTTGTCGTGTCGTGTCTTTTCGCCGTCCGGCGTCCGCCATGCTAAAACCTTAACATTGACCCATTGTACCCACAATTTTCGTACCCACATTTTTTTTTGTAACCAAAATGTTCGTACCCACATTTGTTTAGTACCCAAAATTTGTGTTCCCACATTTTCTTACCCAAAATTTTCAAACCCACATTTTTTTAGTTCCCACTCATTCCATCCCGCGAAACCCTTAAGGTGTCGCAACTCTAGTATGGAATGAGTGATGTATTGGACGTCATCATTGATGACGTTCATTCGAACGAATGATAAAGGGGGCTAAGTTTCATTAAGTTGAGGCATATAGTCGCGATTTGTGGCGCTTGAAAACTAGTCCAGCACGTTTGCTGAAATTTGACATGTATATGGACAAGAATGCGATCTACCTGTTGGCGTAGGCGTTATACCTGGCAAAAATCAAGTTTTCGAGTATTTTGTGTTTAAATACTTTTATGGGAAAGGGCACGCGCACAGATAAACATTGTGACGTCACTTCACAAACAGCGTTAGACATCCGCCATCTTGTAACGCGACAAAGAAACTCAGTGTTATTAATTCAATAAACACAGAAAATATGATTGTGTTTAATTATCATTAATACAAATGTCTATATTTTGTGCAGCGGATGTTTATTCAGACGGATACGACAGAATTACGTAAGTATCATTGTGTACTTTACAGTAGATTTTACTACGGAAGAAATTTATAATATCTCACTCAGTCACTGACAAAATGAGCTTGACACATAAACAACAACCGGATCGGATTTACATCCACATAATATTGTGCGAATCCGATGCAATTCAAATTACTAATGTTTGATAACGTTTGATGAATTCGTTATATCAATATGCATTAACTTTCAAGGGGAATAATTATAATTGACATGTGCGATTCAATGACAGTGTTATATTGGGATAATTTGTCGTTTAGCCGTAACAGATAAGTATTTAGTTTGTTGTGTTTCATTTTCAACATAGTTTTACCGTTTTTTCCTTAAAGTAAAACAGTTCAGTCGTCATTATATCTTGAATTTTAAATATTGAAATACATGTCGGATATTTCATATTTTCGGACGTTGCTACGTAAGCTAGTTGTCAACATAATTATTAAGATACATATTTACCTTTTACCATACAGTTGTGCAGCTGTTGTCTTCTTAATGACGCGCTGTTTAATGTCTATAATGTTTTTCTGCCCGTGATGATAATAAGTCTTTAAATCAACAAACCCCAGCAATGTCAATGGTCTGTCAACATTAGAAAAATATTAGCTAAAGAAACTTCAGCGTACAATTTATATGGTATTGACATACCTGTACTCTGAAGCCAACTTTGTATCGAAAGTCAACCAGAGTCGTAACATATTTATGTCACGCTATAAATCAAAGAATACTCATTTTCTTGGATACATTTCTACATATATTGGTGAATGAATATAAATTACTGCATCAAGGAATATTTTAAGGTTTAAACGTTTCAAATGCGTCTAACAATAGATGAAAATAACTCTCATCAGTCTGAAATTCACAATTTTGAAGCCATTGTCGCTTTGTCCAAGACTAGTTTTAATTTGGATACTGTCGGATCATCCTTGACATCTTTTGCTGATATTGTAAACATTACCTTTGTTTTCTGAAATCTGTTATTTGTGATTAACAACATATGTCTGGTGGATTATAAAACTGATTTCAGTGTGAATCGGGTAGTTTTAAATATTTACTTTGAGTTTGTATTTACACTACAATTTGTTAACAAAACAAGCCAGAATATTCTAAAATACCGGGAAATGTCATTCTGAATTTGAAAACACTTGAGCACATGGTATACAAATATACAAATACAAATTTTATTTTAAGTCAGTTTGTACATAACAAGTATAACATTAACATCTACATTTTCACAACAATAACACGTATACTGAAAGCGCTTGGACAAAGCGGAAAGAATCTGGGTATTTCGGACCAGGGTATTTCCGGGACAGATTTACTCGTTATGCAAAGGAAAAATATGATATGCTTAATCGACAATTTCAATTGGGATTCGGAGCGCATGGTTTTATTTTTCTATGCGTAATCGGCAATTTTACATTGGGTATTTACACAAATGCGCACCTAATCTGTAGCTCTGTTACAGTAATCTGTGAAACAACGTCATTAATAAAACAAAAAAATATGTTTGACCACAACGGTGGCTAATAATGTTTAGGAAAAATACAAACAATATAGATTTATCTATAACATAACATGTTAGAATTTTATCATGCATTTATAATCACTCATAATGAGATTTCAATATACAGTTACATGCATAGACAGTTTTTTTAAGCCAGTGCCTTTTGAATTCAGAAAATAAGCAAGATAAACCATAAAATTGGGAAAAATAGATAGTAAACCATAAAATGGAGAAAAATGAGGCATTATTAATATGATTATAAATAACAGAATCACAATAATATTGTTTTTAAGTGCATGATTTAGTGCATTTTTAAAATTATATTATAAAATGCTGCTTGAATTTCTTTTTACCTTTCATATGTAAAAAAAGAAATATCATCTGCTAGTGCAAAATATGACTGGTCATTTCGTAGCAAAAGAGAAGAAAATAAGTGCATTAAATAAATGAATTAATATTTTTGTATCTGGAACAGTTGTATTTTAAATCGATCCTCCACCCTATTATGGCCGAATAAGGGCTAAATTGCTTTCCAACTTGAAATGAAAAGGCATATTGGTTGATCGTGTAGCGTTTATGTGCAAAATTTGAGGGCAAATTGATAAAGCTTGTTGATGCCAAAACAGGTAATAATAATAATTTATTATCAGGTACATGTACACAAGCAAATAAGTATATTTAACCCTTTCAGTGCGGGAACCGAATTTTAAAGGCCTTTGAAAACAGTTTGGATCCAGATGAGACGCCACAGAACGTGGCGTCTCATCAGGATCCAAACTGTTTGCTATTCTGATAGTATTCTTTGAAAAAAAATCGAAGAAAATGCTAATTTTAGACGACATTTTAGCAGACGACAAATTTCCCAGCATGCAAAGGGTTAAGATGCTTAAGGTGTGGAAGACTCATAATCAGGTTTGGTGTCCCTCAAACCCTAAGCGTCTTGTTATTTCTTATGCAGTTTGTATAGATAGTGCCACATACTGACACGTAAAGCTTGTGCTTTGTTGGCAGCGTTAGTTGGCTGTAAACAGGTTCATTGTGGTTATCTCCACCATCAGTCTGTCCGTCTGTCCTAGCCACTATTTCTTACACCATAAGCACTAGAACCTTGAAACTTAAACACATGGTAGCTATGAGCATTATGTGCAACCCTGCACTATTTGGAATTTTGATCTGACCTCTGGGTCAAAAGTTATAGGGGTTGGGGTGGGGACGGGTCAGAGATTTTCACTCATTTATAGCTCGACTACTATATATGAAATATATATAATGGAGCTATCCTGATCACGTCGGCGTTACCGTTAGCGTGCACATGTTAACGTTTGTGTACAACCCCAAATATTTTCTTTTTACTTTAACAAATTATTTATATATTTTTTTATGCCCCCCCCCCTTCGAAGAAGAGGGGGTATATTGCTTTGCACATGTCGGTCTGTCGGTTGGTCGGTCCGTCCACCAGGTGGTTTCCCGATGATAACTCAAGAACGCTTAGGCCTAGGATCATGAAACTTCATAGGTACATTGATCATGACTCGCAGATGACCCCTATTGATTCATAGGTCACTAGGTCGAAGGTCAAGGTCACTGTGACCCGAAATAGTAAAATGGTTTCCGGATGATAATTCAAGAACGCTTATGCCTAGGATCATGAAACTTGAAAGGTAGATTGATCATGACTCGCAGATGACCCCTATAGATTTTCAGGTCACTAGGTCAAAGATTAAGGTCACGGTAACCCGAAATAGTAAAATGGTTTCCGGATGATAATTCAATAACGCTTATGCCTAGGATCATGAAACTTAATAGGTACATTGATCATGACTCGCAGATGACCCCTATTGATTTTGAGGTCACTAGTTCATACATGTACTTCTTTACCAACATGACCCTAATCTATAAACAAGAGCAGACAACTGTATCAAGCATTTTGACGGAATTATTGCCCCTTTTATACTTAGAATATGCATATTATTGATAAATCTATGTTAAAGTTTGCATACCACCTCAAATATTTTCTTTGTCCTTTGACATATTGCTTTCATATTTTGCATACTTCATAACCAACATGATCCCAATCTATAAACAAGAGCAGACAACTGTATCAAGCATTTTGACAGAATTATTGCCCTTTTATACTTAGAATTATATGCATATATAATTGATAAATCTATGTTTAAATTTGCATACCACCTCAAATATGTTCTATGTCCTTTGACATATTGCTTTCATATTTTGCATACTTCTTTACCAACATGATCCCAATCTATAAACAAGAACAGACAACTGTATCAAGCATTTGACAGAATTATTGCCCCTTTCATACTTAGATAATTGAACATTTTGCTTAATTGCCATAACTTCTTTATTTATGATCACATTTGATTCATACTTTGACAAAGCAACACTTACCTGACATACCACAATGCACTGCACCCAAACTATCCCCCATGCCCCACCCCAGAATCCCCCCCCAAATTTTTTTTTTTATAATTATTTTTGAAAGTTCATCTTTTAAATTACCACCAACCCACATAAACCCCCCGCTCTCCATGATGGCTTACAGTAACCTGTCAAGCACTCAAAATCTCTTATGACAATACGGTCAATCTCAACCATGCATGGCCGCATTACCAACCCTTGGGGCGCCCCCTGGGTCAAACATGCGGCGTGGGAATACGCGTCGGCCTCTGCCGCACCATTTTTAACCAATTGACTTCAAATTAATACTTAAGATTTCTTATGACAACACAGTCTATCTTGACCATCCATGTTCACATTACCCACCCCTGGGCCCCGCCCACTTTGGTGGTAAAGATCCCAAGCTATTTCAGCATAATTAAAATCCAAGCCATTTTTGTGGTCAAGACCCGAGCTTTCTCGCCATAATTAAAATCCAGGCCAGTTTGGTGCAGAGACCCCGAGCTATTTCAGCATAATTAAAATCCAAGTCAGTTTAGTGGTCAAGATCCTGGACTATTTCGGTATATTTAAAATCCAAGCCAGTTTGGTGGTCAAGACCCCGAGCTTTTTTAGCATAATAAAAATCCAAGTCAGTTTAGTGTTCAAGATCCTGAACTTTTTCGGTATAATTAAAATCCAGGCCAGTTTGGTGGTCAAGACCCCAAGCTTTTTCAGCATAATTAAAATCCTAGCCAGTTTCGTGGGGGAGACCCTGAGCTATTTCAGCATATTTAAAATCAAAGTCAGGTATAATTCGGTATAATTAAAATCAAGGCCAGTTTGGTGGTCAAGAACCCGAGCTTTTTCAGCATAATTTAAACCATAGCCAGTTTCATCGCCGAGACCTCGAGCTATTTCCGCATATTTAAAATCCAAGCCAGTTTGGTGGTAAAGATCCTGAACAATTTTGCATAATTAAAATCCAAGCCAGTTTGGTGGTCAAGATCCTGAGCTATTTCAGCATAATTAAAATGCAAGCCAGTGTGGTGGTCAAGAACCCAAACTATGAGCATAATTCAAATCCAAGCCAGTTTGGTGGTAAAGATCCCGAGCTATTTCAGCATAATTAAAATCCAAGCCAGTTTGGTGATCAAGACCCCTAGCTTTTTCAGCATAATAATCCAAGCCAGGTTGGTGGTCAAGATCCTGAGCTATTTCAGCATAATTTAATTCTAAGCCAGTTTGGTGGTCATGACCCCGAGTTATTTCAGCATAATTAAAATCCAAGCCGTTTTGGTGGTCAAGACCCCAAGCTATTGTAGCATATATTGTTTTCGGCATAATTTTTTCGTACCCATTTTTTTCTGTTTTTTGACAGAATAATGCCCCCTTTAATAGTTAGAAAATTGAAAATTTGGGTAAATTTTGTGTTCAGGTGTACTCTTATCCTATTTGTGTTAAGGTCTACTCTTATCCTTAAGTATCAAAGCTATATCGTCTACTTAATGTTATAAGTCATGTAAATGACATTTTTATACATTTTATTTCTTTCCAATTTTTGTGTTTTTTATTAAGGTGACATACATCAACTGTTTAATAATATTAAGTCTACCTTTTTGGTAAAAATAATGTTTTTACCAAATTTTCAAAATTGACATTACTGACACGTGTCATTTGCTGAATGTAAAAAGTAGCATAACTGACATTTAGTTAAGTTTTCAGGAGAAGGAAAAACTGCTTTATTGAAATAAAATAGGGATACTTACAGAGTAAAACAAACACATGGGATATTTTCAGATTTGAAAACTGGTATTTTACGCATCTTTAGGCAGTTCTGTGTACCAAGGATAAATACAATACTTAAACATTCATGTACAACGCACAATACTAAAAACCTGAATTGTAACTGTAATGTATTTCAGATTCAGAGATGTCTGTTTTGTTTCTAAGGTCATGTGAAAAATTAAGTTTATATGTTTATAGGTTTAAAATTGCAAATTGTCCTCTTACTTGCCCTTGTATTTCAAGATAGAATACTTTCCTTCCCAGAGGAAAGAGATCTGGGTTTGAATCCCAGTGGGGGCTTCAGAGGATGATTCATTTTAAGAAAAATGAATATATTTGCTTTACTTTGTCTCTAACTTAACCAATTAACTCTGACAATGCCTTTAAAAGTATGCAGTTTTTGATAATTCAATTATGCAAAAAAACATGTATAATTTTAGGGTAGACTAAGACAGCAAACTAAGAATGGGCATCCATTTTATTTTTTTAAGTCAATACAACAATAAATGCATATAGGAACACATATTTAAATTAAAAATGCAACAATCAGAGGACATAATCAATTAAATAGTAAATGACTACTTAAAATATTTTTTAGCACTGTTTGTTTTCCAGAGATTTGTGAATATGCCGTTTTATGTTCTTCTCCTTGAACTAATGCAATATGTGCTTTGGAACTGGAATCATATAGTGTTGGAAAGCTGGTGTTTCACGTCCAGAGGGTCCTTGCGTCCGGAAGCTGAAAATTGAAAAAAAAACAAACCTCCCCACTCATTCCATCCCGCGAAACCCTTAAGGTGTCGCAAGTCTAGTATGGAATGATGTATTGGACGTCATCATTGATGACGTTCATTCGAACGAATGATAAAGGGGGCTAAGTTTCGTTAAGCTGGCGAGAATCACTGCGATTTGTGGCGCTTGAAGACTGGCCCAGCACGTTTGCCGAAATTTGACATGTATATGGACAAGAATGCGATCTACCTGTTGGCGTAGGCGTTATACCTGGCAAAAATCAAGTTTTCGAGTATTTTGTGTATAAATACTTTTATGGGAAAGGGCACGCGCACAGATAAACATTGTGACGTCACTTCACAAACAGCGTTAGACATCCGCCATCTTGTAACGCGACAAAGAAACTCAGTGTTATTAATTCAATAAACACAGAAAATATGATTGTGTTTAATTATCATTAATACAAATGTCTATATTTTGTGCAGCGGATGTTTATTCAGACGGATACGACAGAATTATGTAAGTATCATTGTGTACTTTACAGTAGATTTTACTACGCAAGAAATTTATTTTATCCCATTTTCACCGCGACATTGACGGTATAACACGTTGTGGGATATACTTGCTTGTATTCAACACTGTGGAATATACCTGTCGCGTGCACGGACTACTTTTTAAATGACGTCATGCGATATGCGCTAAAATTAGGTCGATATTGTTTGGTTCATTGATCGAATTTTAAGGTCACCCATTAGAAGAAAATGTGCACATTTTGCAGAAAAACATATATCTGACATATTCACCAAAAGAAATGTTGAAATAAAATATGAAATTACACGATTTTTGTTTTGTTATTTTTTTATTTATAACAAAGTCGACAAAACTTAAGCTTCAAAATTATACGACCTTCAACCTTTAAAACTAGTCATATGACATAATTTTTCGCCATCCGTATAATGAATCAGCTGATTGATGGCGTCATAAAATGGCATACTTGTTGCGTCATTTTCCTCATTTTTTTGACGATTTATTATAAACGCGACTTATTTCACATTTTTTTCTACATGTACTGTATGTCGACATATCTGAATTGTCAATTGCTCACATTTTCCTTATTTCGTGTAATGTGCATTGCTTATAACCAAAGCATATACTTTTGACATTTAACTTAAATATTAAGAATGTACAACAAGCCATACACATATCGCAAAGTTCATGAATAATCTGCTATGTTTGCTTTCCTATTTAATTCACGTTAGGCATAGAGCTGTGTAAAGTATAAGATGGTAAAAATAGCACCACACTGGAATTGGGAACGTCCCATTTTGTACACGGGTATTTTCTACTTATTTATCTGTTGTGTACTGGAATGTTTTCCATTCTTTGTGTATTTATATATTAAATTATTTTCTCGTACAATAAGGGCATTTACCATAGATAAATAAAACATTGTGCAAGTTTAAACATAATTATGTTTGTATGCAGAAATCTGCAAATGCAACCGAGTTTACCAACGGCTATTATTAGATAAACTGCTCCGGTTCATTTGAACAGCAGTAATGTAGAGTACATGACGTAGCGTGTGACGAAGAAGAAAGTTTATCGCGTTCATAAACTCATTTGAATAAAGTGATAGAATGGCATAAGGGTCTTTATTTAACTATGCTAAAATAATTATTAAAGACCCTAGATGCAAAATCGTCAATTATTGAGTTAAATGGATTATTAGATGGATTTTAAAGGATAATTAAAGGTAAGATACTAGTTCTTACGTGTTTTGATTTTTGTTTGTACTTTTGTCGTTCCCTGTTCTCGGGGAAATGATTTTTACATGGGCGCCATTGATGCATCGGATCACACACGGCATACCCATAACATTTATAAAAAACACGTTCTGCGCGTCCTTAAATTCGTCCGAAGTCGGAAAACGTATTGCCCTGTATATTTTGTCAAATAAAGTGTCAGTCGCTGCAATTGTCTGTTTACTCGTCAAAATTGTCAAGGTCTTCGATAGCTAAAGAAACTTCAGCGTACAGTTTATTTAGTATTGAAAGACCTGTACAAAGTCGCGCCAGTCAAAAATCATAAAAAGCGACATAAAGTTATGGTAGCCAGAACTAGGTCGTCGATGGTGTACATGTATGTTGACATCGACAGCATTTTGTCAGGAGCAATCGCCGCCATATTGGATTTGATCATTTTCTTTCGAAAATAAAATGAATTATAGTAAAGTAAAATCTTCTTTTCGCGGTCGTAATGTGTTAAAATTCGCATACTGCGTAAAATTGAATGTAGGCATATGGTGATATTTTTTACTTGTTTTACAGTTTGTGTGTGAATTTTTTAAAGACTATTTTGCGTACCAGAACAAATACATGTATATCACTACGCATGGTTACATTTGTTAGATTTTAAGCGCTTTTATGACTGAATTAAAATTATTGTTAAGGTTATTAGATCTATTTATGTTAAATGTCACGTTGAAAAAATCAAATGGGATAAATAGAATACTAGGATTAGCGTTGAATACAGAGAAGTTTATGTTGCTCGGCTCGAACACCGAAAGCGCTCGCCAAGGCTCGCGCTTCCGGCGTTCTAAGCCTCGCAACATAAACTTCTCTGTATTCAACGCTAACCTAGTATTCTCTATATATCTCACTGACAAAATTACTCCTATAAATATGAGGTCGATTTACATCGACCTCATATCGTTTAACGTTATTTTGCAATAGCATCGTTCCGACATGAATTCATGTCGGAAGCTTTAACGGCATCAAATTCATATAACATCACAGAATAATCATGCAATAAATTATTAAACATAAAATATAAACATTATTTTACTAATTGCATTAGAAAAATGTTTATACAAACTTACAAGTAATGATAGTCCAGACCTTAAAACACTACCACTGTTCAAATTCCATATTGTTGCCATATCGCAATGTGTAAATTGAAAGTTGCATAATGTTACCTCATTGGTCGGTTATAAATACATTGTTTCTCTATATATAGTATTCGATTTAGACGAAAATAATAATTTACGTGGAATGTCATATAAGTTTTCCATTAAAACTTTGATCTTGCCGTGTGTGTTTATGGACGTTATTAATTATGTTATACTTATTTTTGTATTTCATTAAGAATTAGAACGTGTAGCCCTTTTTGATAACTGTTTTTAGCAAACGATTCGCGGCTTAATAAGACACGGAAAATAGTTAAAGCGACACTTTCATTTAAAGGTTTAATGTGAACAATATTAAATGAAACCTTTTTTCGGCATAAGCTGTATTAAGCCAGCTTTTCACCCTGACTTGACCTTTGTAAGTGTCCAATAATACTCAAATAAAATTTCCCGCGGCTAGGTACGAATGAGTACACTTCATTTATTCCATTGGCTGATTTGAGTAGAACACCAGAACATTGGAAACATATCCGCGTCTTTGTAACACTGTTTTACTGCATGAAACAATTTTATCTCTAATGAAAAGGCTCAATAGATAGAACAGTTTTACAATCAATTTTCGACATAAATACAGTTTGTGCGTTCACCTTTTATTTTCAGAGAATTACCAGCGCAAAAGCGTTTATACTAAAGGCTATGTTGTCATATTTAGTACTTACTTGCATTGCATTTCAACCCGCGAGGTTTCGGGTCATTTCGCGGCCATTTGTGAAAGTCAGAGTTTATATACAGTTCATCACCGGAGTTCGCAGAAGGGGTTGCGATCATTGTGTTACACCGGTCTTACTGGCAATAACGTAGTGACTGTAATGCATTGCATTCCAATCCGCAAGGTATCAAGGTCAGTTTGCGGTCAGTTGCAGAAATCTTTATATAAACGCCGTCTCGTAAACTTTGTGCACTTGAAGTCTGTTTTGATCAGAAAGATACTAAATAAAGATATTCGGCGATATTATTGTGGTATGTCAATCATCGATTTTGAATATGGTTTCAACATTTGCATGATAAGGGCCAATTTTGATAAAATTAATTAGAAATATTTATCCATTTAGACCAGTTTATTAAGCATGAGCACAATAATTCACTATACTATAATTATGCAATTAAATAAGATTCGAGTATTGCCGGCTGACCTATATGCACTCGTTTATTTTCATGTTTCTTGTGTTTTTCTATTCTGTAAATATAGATATATGAGTAATAATATCACATAAAGCAAAATAAGCCACGAAATCTGGCGCAACACCCCGTAATTTGCTTATGATGTAGCTAAGAACTGCGCAGAAAAAAGGCATCCGCTACTTTTTATCTCATAGAGATAACTTTTGATCGTTCATAAACATCGACCACAATCAACGCCGTATATCTTTTTTAAAGATATTTCTTGTTGATATTAATATATTTTATTGACATGTTAAATTCGATACTTGAAAAGGTGTTTAGTCTTTAAAAAGATGTCGCTGATAGTGATAATTTCAATAACTGTTAATATGCTTAATGTTGTATAAGAAATTGAATAGTTTCACTGAGTTGTATTCACGCCTAAAATCAGATATCGTAAAACGCGCAACGGTTAAGAATAAGGTCTGAATAAGTTTAAGTATTCAGATTCGAATATCAGCAGCTGTGCCAGCTGGGAAGCCCCGTTTTGGATTTAACAACCGCCAGCGAAACAACATACTTTTTTAAGTCTTGCACTTAGACTCCATGATCACAAGTATAGGTCCCTGCTGTGGCGTATGACACCATAGTGTTATTTAGTATTGGTCGGCACAGTAAATGATCATAACAAGATAATTGGTTTGTGCTGAACACAGGGGCAATAGAACCACAGATCTATCAATAAACAAGATTATTGAGATATCTTTTATTGAACACCGCGATAAAAATGCTCAAACCACGGACTCTAGATTACACGGATAAGAAACATGGCAACATTCTCAGAATCATCACTGCTATATGTGTAATCACCTAACAATTCGTCTAAAAATAATTTATATATTTGAGTTGAAGACGATTTACTGTTGTATAAGTCTGAATAAACTACCTGTCTGCCTGTCTAATTCTAAGCCGTCATCGTCCCAGTGAAAAAAAATCTGATTTTGAATAGTTGGACATGATGCCCTGATGTCAAAATACGAAATGACCCGCGTAACACCGACCGTGATTTTCAAGAATCTTTAAAAATTGATAATTTAAGGTAAATAACATTTCATATAATTATACATAATTCCCTCGTTGATAATTAACAGCAAACGATGAATGTTTTTGACACCCATTTTATTTCAAGTATGCATGCAAAGCCGAATAAAATCGAGAGGGTCCGCTATATACGCTGTTTCATCATAAATTTAACACCCTTTCTGTGTTATAAACAAGAGCTGAAATCGTTAATTTATTAAGATTTATTTATAATAAGCTTTATTGATATGTTTCATGAACAAAATACTACAATATATTCCATAAAAAAATATAATAATCATGGCAAAGGAAATTCAATGGCCGGCTTCTAAACAAAAGCATAATCGCCAAAACCGTAGCATCAGTTCAGTGCGTTAGGAACGCGCGCTACTTTCTTCCGCCTTCATTCCTTAATTACTTTCGTTTTTAAACATTTTTTGTCTATCCTACACAGAATTCTATTCTCATAAGCAAGATGTAATTTTTAAAACTGAACTCCAAATATAAACGCTACAAATTGGT
Source organism: Dreissena polymorpha (assembly GCF_020536995.1). Lineage (NCBI taxonomy): Eukaryota > Metazoa > Mollusca > Bivalvia > Myida > Dreissenidae > Dreissena > Dreissena polymorpha. Next base: position 34,581,050 of record NC_068370.1, read on the forward strand.
ATTAAGTACGAACATGTCAACCGTAAATCAAAATTCTAAAACTCCAAAACGGTATGATATTTGCAAAAGTTAAAGTTATAACTCGCCGGGCTGTCGAAATCAGAAGAACGCTACAAATTGGTATTAAGTACGAACATGTCAACCGTAAATCTAGATTCTAAAACTCCAAAACGGTATGATATTTGCAAAAGTTAAAGTTATAACTCGCCGGGCTGTCGAAATCAGAAGAAAAACTTAATATATATTTATATATCTGTTTACTACGTAACGTAAGCTTTCTAATGATATATAATTTGTCAAAATCGGCCGAGAAATGAAACTATAATTCAACAAAAGACGTGAGTGGGTACATCAAAATGTATAACCTCGGCGCTTCGCTGTACGCTAATTGTACAAGATCGATAGCCACAATACGGTAAAACGCGCGGTGGTAAAACATAAAATGTGTTTTTCTTGTGTTTATCTCGCTATAAATCCATTAAAGGGATCTTTTCACGCTTTGGTAAATTGACAAAATTGAAAAAAGTTGTTTCAGATTCGCAAATTTTCGTTTTAGTTATGATGTTTGTGAGGAAACAGTAATACTGAACATTTACCATGGTCTAATATAGCCATTATATGCATCTTTTGACGATTTTAAAACCTAAAAATTATAAAGCGTTGCAACGCGAAACGATTGAATAATTTGGAGAGTTCTGTTTTTGTCGTTAAATTTTGTGAAACTACGAAGATTGCTTATATAAGGTATAAAATACTTTATGTATATGTACTCGGCGGAATAGCTCAGTAGGCTAAAGCGTTTTTACTTCAGGACTCTGGCAGGACTCCAGGGGTCACTGGTTCGAAACCTGGTCCGGGCAATGTTCTTTTCCTTTTTTTAATTTTATTCTTGATTTTTTACTGGAGCTTTTACGATCCAATGTTTACATTTATCAATATAAAGCATTTAATGAATAATTTAAAAAATGCCAAAATCTGTGAAAAGGCCCCTTTAATAACAACGGGAATATACTAAAACGTATATTTTTTGAAAGAGGAATTAATAAGCAACAAGATAACGTATAAACCAATAAAATCGGATGAATAGTTTTTGCATAAGATTGAATTTACTACAGTAAGGGTCAAATACTCGATTCATCTCCTATCAATATACACTCCGTGATACAACTGGTAGCTTTAACACACACATATAGGTTTCATTTAATTATAGAGTACAGAAAGCTAAAAAGTGATGTGGTTTGTTGTACAACAACAATTGGTTATGTGTAACCTATTCAAAAAATAATTTCGTTCAAGATAATTCAATGTAATTCTATAAACGACAAACACACTTCGTGTGTTGTGTATGTTTATTTTTAAAAATGTACATAAGTGGTTTAAAAGCACAATTTTTACACATTTAAGAGGTAATCGCTCACATTTATGTCTAATTAATGATAATTTTATGCATTAGCACAGATTTAACGAGAAAAACTGAAGTTTAAGTTGAACTCAATTTGCTATAGGAAAACGACGGTAGCCGTTTAGACGTAAGCGGGGTAGCTTACGTCTAATTATTTGGACTATGACAAAATGAGCTTGACACATAAACAACAACCGGATCGGATTTACATCCACATAATATTGTGCGAATCCGATGCAATTTAAATTACTAATGTTTGATAACGTTTGATGAATTCGTTATATCAATATGCATTAACTTTCAAGGGGAATAATTATAATTGAAATGTGCGATTCAATGACAGTGTTATATGGGGATAATTAGTTGTTTAGACGTAACAGATAAGTATTTAGTTTGTTGTGTTTCATTTTCAACATAATTTTACCGCTTTTTCCTTAAAGTAAAACAGTTCAGTCGTCATTATATCTTGAATTTTAAATATTGAAATACATGTCGGATATTTCATATTTTCGGACGTTGCTGCGTAAGCTAGTTGTCAACATAATTATTAAGATACATATTTACCTTTTACCATACAATTTTGCAGCTGTTGTCTACTTAATGACGCGCTGTTTAATGTCTATAATGTTTTTCTGCCCGTGATGATAATAAGTCTTTAAATCAACAAACCTCAGCAATGTCAATGGTCTGTCAACATTAGAAAATTATTAGCTAAAGAAACTTCAGCGTACAATTTATATGGTATTGACATACCTGTTCTCTGAGGCCAACTCTGTATCTAAAGTCAACCAGAGTCGTAACATATTTATGTCACGCAATAAATCAAAGAATACTCATTTTCTTGGATACATTACTACATATATTGGTGAATGAATATAAATTACTGCATCGAGGAATATTTTAAGGTTTAAATGTTTCAAATGCATCTAACAATAGATGAAAATAACTCTCATCAGTCTGAAATTCACAATTTTGAAGCCATTGTCGCTTTGTCCAAGACTAGTTTTCATTTGGATACTGTCGGATCATCCTTGACATCTTTTGCTGATATTGTAAACAATAAAACATTACCTTTGTTTTCTGAAATCTATTATTTGTGATTAACAACAAACGTCTGGTGGATTATAAAACTGATTTCAGTGTGAATCGGGTAGTTTTAAATATTTACTTTGAGTTTGTATTTACACTACAATTTGTTAACAAAACAAGCCAGAATATTCTAAAATACCGGGAAATGTCATTCTGAATTTGAAAACACTTGAGCACATGGTATACAAATACAAATTTTATTTTAAGTCAGTTTGTACATAACAAGTATAACATTAGCGATGTATCGCTATTGACTGACATATGGTATGTTACTAAAAGTAGAAATACCGTGAAATCTCGGGAGATTCGCATTTCAAGAAAGTCTGACACATCGCTGTTTTTCTCGATATGAAAGAGCAGAATAGATAAATTTTAAATGTTTAAGATAGTATTTTGTGAAAGAATGTATCGGTTAAATGTGAAAAATGTCAATCTTTCCAATCAAGACGTGATTGATTTGGGCCAATAACTGCATTTAAAACCTGTTTTGGACCGGTCTTTGTTAACTGTCAACTTTTCGGGATTTTCTGGTTGACTTTCCTAATGGGGTTGGTCCATAACTATTAAGTCGCGCCAGTAGTCATAGTATAAGCAACATTGAAGCCTAATATGCATTCATCTATTATTACATAAAAATGATGATTTTTTTCTTACTTGGTAACTGGCGACACACATTTTCAATTCTATTTCATTAAATTTGGCATATATATTAATAAAAATGGCATCGTATGAACATGTCGTCATAGAAAAAAGGACCATTGAAGCCTAATATGCATTCATCTATTATTATTTGGGAACAAATAATTTTAACGTGTGAAGACCCTACATAAAAATGCTAATTTTGTTCTTACTTGGTACCTGGCGACACACATTTTCAAGACTATTTTATTAAATTTGGCATAGATATTTATAAAAATGGTATCGTATGAACCATTAGTCGTAGTATAAGCAATATTGAAGCCTAATATGCATTAATCTATTATTATTTGGGCACAAATAATTTTACTGTGTGAAGACCCTACATAAAAATGCTGTTTTTTTCTTACTTGGTACCTGGCGACACACATTTTCAAGTCTATTTCATTAAATTTGGCATAGATATTTATAAAATTGGCATCGTATGAACCAGTAGTCATAGTATAAGCAACATTGAAGCCTAATATGCATTCATCTATTATAATTTGGGCACAAATAATTTTACCGTGTGACGACCCTACATAAAAATGCTGATTTTTCTCTTACTTGGTACCTGGCAACACACATTTTCAAGTCTATTTCATTAAATTTGGCATAGATATTTTTAAAAATAGCATCGTATGAACCAGTAGTCATGGTATAAGCAACATTGAAGCCTAATATGCATTCATCTATTATTATTTTGGGCACAAATAATTTTACCATGTGAAGACCCTACATAAAAATGCTGATTTTTTTCTTACTTGGTAACTGGCAACACACATTTTCAATTCTATTTCATTAAATTTGGCATATATATTAATAAAAATGGCATCGTATGAACATGTCGTCATAGTAAAAGCAACATTAAAGCCTAATATGCATTCATCTATTATTATTTGGGAACAAATAATTTTACCGTGTGAAGACCCTACATAAAAATGCTAATTTTGTTCTTACTTGGTACCTGGCGACACACATTTTCAAGTCTATTTTATTAAATTTGGCATAGATATTTATAAAAATGGTATCGTATGAACCATTAGTCATAGTATAAGCAATATTGAAGCCTAATATGCATTCATCTATTATTATTTGGGCACAAATAATTTTACTGTGTGAAGACCCTACATAAAATGCTGTTTTTTTTCTTACTTGGTACCTGGCGACACACATTTTCAAGTCTATTTCATTAAATTTGGCATAGATATTTATTAAATTGGCATCGTATGAACCAGTAGTCATAGTATAAGCAACATTGAAGCCTAATATGCATTCATCTATTATTATTTGGGCACAAATAATTTTACCGTGTGAAGACCCTACATAAAAATGCTGATTTTTCTCTTACTTGGTACCTGGCGACACACATTTTCAAGTCTATTTCATTAAATTTGGCATAGATATTTTTAAAAATGGCATCGTATGAACCAGTAGTCATGGTATAAGCAACATTGAAGCCTAATATGCATTCATCTATTATTATTTTGGGCACAAATAATTTTACCATGTGAAGACCCTACATAAAAATGCCGATTTTTTTCTTACTTGGTAACTGGCAACACACATTTTCAATTCTATTTCATTAAATTTGGCATATATATTAATAAAAATGGCATCGTATGAACATGTCGTTATAGTAAAAGCAACATTAAAGCCTAATATGCATTCATCTATTATTATTTGGGCACAAATAATTTTACTGTGTGAAGACCCTACATAAAAATGCTGTTTTTTTTCTTACTTGGTACCTGGCGACACACATTTTCAAGTCTATTTCATTTAATTTGGCATAGATATTTATTAAATTGGCATCGTATGAACCAGTAGTCATAGTATAAGCAACATTGAAGCCTAATATGCATTTATCTATTATTATTTGGGCACAAATAATTTTACCGTGTGAAGACCCTACATAAAAATGCTGTTTTTTTTCTTACTTGGTACCTGGCGACACACATTTTCAAGTCTATTTCATTAAATTTAGCATAGATATTTATAAAATTGGCATCGTATGAACCAGTAGTCATAGTATAAGCAACATTGAAGCCTAATATGCATTCATCTATTATTATTTGGGCACAAATTATTTTACCATGTGAAGACCCTACATAAAAATGCTGATTTTTCTCTTACTTGGTACCTGGCGACACACATTTTCAAGTCTATTTCATTAAATTTGGCATAGATATTTTTAAAAATGGCATTGTATGAACCAGTAGTCATGGTATAAGCAACATTGAAGCCTAATATGCATTCATCTATTATTATTTAGGGCACAAATAATTTTACCATGTGAAGACCCTACATAAAAATGCTGATTTTTTTCTTACTTGGTACCTGGCGACACACATTTTCAATTCTATTTCATTAAATTTGGCATATATATTAATAAAAATGGCATTGTATGAACATGGCGTCATAGTATAAGCAACATTGAAGCCTAATATGCATTCATCTATTATTATTTGGGAACAAATAATTTTACCGTGTGAAGACCCTACATAAAAATGCTGATTTTTTTCTTACTTGGTACCTGGCGACACACATTTTCAAGTCTATTTCATTAAATTTGGCATAGATATTTTTAAAAATGGCATCGTATGAACCAGTAGTCATGGTATAAGCAACATTGAAGCCTAATATGCATTCATCTATTATTATTTTGGGCACAAATAATTTTACCATGTGAAGACCCTACATAAAAATGCTGATTTTTTTCTTACTTGGTAACTGGCAACACACATTTTCAATTCTATTTCATTAAATTTGGCATATATATTAATAAAAATGGCATCGTATGAACATGTCGTCATAGTATAAGCAGAGAAGCATAATACGCATTCATCTATTAAAATTTGGGCTCATACAATTTTACCGTGTTAGCACCATATATCAAGTTGCAGATTTTTTTAATATTCGCCACATACCCACAGGCATTTTCATTAATATCTCAGAAAAATAGACCTATATATTAATACACATGGCATCTAAAGAACATTTTATCATTCATGGTTCCCAGCCAACCTGGAAATCAGGGAAAACCTGGAAAAAGACTTTCACTTTTTCCAGTCAGGGAAAAGTCAGGGAATTTGGGAAAAGTTCCTGAAATCAGGGAAAAATCAGGGAATTTTGCTTGGGCAGACTTTCCCAACTTGTCTCGAGAAGTCCATACAATTAAAACAGCAAATTATTTCCTCTGCATGGCTATGGTGACTTTGTAGTATACATGTAGCTTTAAAAATAAGTTATGTCTGCAACTGCTATTTATTCAGGGTGTCTAAAACAAGAAATAGGTCGAAATTATGATCCTGGACGTTTTATTTTCCATCAGGGAAAAGTCAGGGAATTTTGTTCATACAAAAAGCTGGGAACCCTGTAATAAAGCAATCTAGAGGCATGAAATGCATTTTTCTATTATGATATGTCCACAAATTATTTCACTAAGTGATGACCAAGCTTGAATATGAGGATTTGTTGAATATTTCATGCTAACCAACATACATTTTTAGTTGTATATCAGGATTCAATTCCTATATCTTAGTGAAAATGGCATCGGAAGAACATTTGTTCATTGTACTATATGAAATGAAACATTATATCTACCCATCTTATAGTTTATTGCAGTTTCAGTAATATTCTGTCTATAAATGATTTCAACATGATATAATTATAAATCATTGCTAGCAAATCGAGGGCTGCCCGCAAGACTGTCTTAACTGTCTTTTTTGAAATTTTACAGGAGAAGCAAAAAACATCACATTTTCTCCATTCTTATTGTTAACAACAAAATACTTCACATTTTATTACAGAATGGAGAAACAAACATATTTCATATAATCAAAAACATATATCTTAAAAAATAAAATAACTTTGTAGAAATTATTGACTTACTACACTCTTGCGCTGAAATTGGACATGTTTGGGATTTTGAATTCCCTGCAATACTGTAGTAAGTCAAGTTACTACAGTATTGTAGGAAATATTAATGGTAAGCAATACTTTTTTTCTCTGCAATACAAAAGTAAGGGTTCTAGAAATAACATTAACATTCTTAAAAAGGGAACTTTTTTTTTTTACTTTTTTAACACATGTTACTCTAAAAATTTGCATATTTGCATATATTTGGCATTTGGTGTGTTAATTATAAAAGTTGAATGGTATTGTCAATATTTTTATACAAATTCCCTGATCCAAGTCGAGTACATAAACATGGAAAATACTGCAAATTGATTATCATTAACCTTATTATCTTAATAGATAGGCAAAAACATTTCATATCTTAAATATTTCATGATTTGCTTCATTTTGTATTATAAAATCATAAGTTTCGAGTAATTTCAATAATTCAGTGCACACATTAGATAGAACTTAAACTGATAAAATAACAATAGTAACTAACAGCAGGCAAATCTTTTGTATAATAATTTTTCATTTTTTGTTAATGTTAGAAAATATAACATTTATTACTCCATTTTAATATTATATACTTATTAACTGATGTAGTTCTCAGAGATTCTGTAAGAACTAAAACCTATATTTTTTACTATGTTAGACATACCTGATCAAGTTAAACAATAATTAAGAAATAACAATAAAACTAATTTCTGAATAATGTTTAAAGTATTATTCAAATTAGAATAATAATGTCTAATGTATGTAGCATTTATATAACAAGACATTGTTCTTGTCAATAAGCAACTTAACAGCAAGTATAGTTGACAGGTCTGTAGATACAAATCAACAGCACTTCTGCAAATTCATGATTGTATTCTAGTTTATTGTTTTCCATTAGAACATACTGGTGAATAATTGTTAGAATTATTCATACATTAACGTCAGTATTATTCTGTATAATATTGCCATGCTAAAATATGACAGATTTGAGTTACTGGTGGGGTAACAATAGATAATTATCAAATACACCTTTAGACAACCATAAGGCCAACCAGGAGGCGGCTGCAGTAGGTCCCATTACGGCCGCTGATCAGGAAGTCAGCAAAATGGACACGAGTGGTGAGGTCATCCCGACCACCGGCCACGTGGTTCCGGTTGATAGCACTGCAGTAACCAACAGTGAGGTGTCTATTTATCGGAATCCCACTGGTAACAGCCAGTAGGAGTTGTCAAGCTATGATAGCACCGCAGTAACCAACCGTGAGGTGTCTAGTTATTGGAATCCCCCTGGCAACAGCCAGCAGGAGTTGTCCAGCTATGGAAGCACCACGGCAACCAACCGAGAGGTGTCTGGTTATCTGAATCCTCTGGTAACAGGCAGCAGTATTTGTCCAGCTATGGAAGCACCGCGGTAACCAACGGAGAGGTGTCTAGATATCAGAATCCCACTGGTAATATCCAGCAGGAGTTGTCCAGCTTTGGTAGCACTTCGGTAACCAACCGTGAGGTATCTAGTTGTTAGAATCCCCCTGGTAACAGCCAGCAGGAGTTGTCCAGCTATGGTAGCACCATGGTAACCAACCATGAGGTGTCTATTTATCGGAATCCCACTGGTAACAGCCAACAGGAGTTGTCCAGCTATGATAGCACTGCGGTAACTAACTGTGAGATGGCTAGTTATCAGAATCCCACTTGTTACAGCCAGCAGGAGTTGTCCGGCTATGATAGCACCACAGTACACAGCCATTAGGTGTCTATTTATCGGAATCCCACTGGTAACAGCCAGCAGGAGTTGTCCAGCTTTGATAGCACAGCAGTAAACAGCTGTGAGGTGTCTAGTTATCGGAATCCGACTGGTAACAACCAGCAGGAGTTGACCAGCTATGATAGCAGTTTGTAAAGCCTTTGTTCCCCAAGCGTCTGTTGTTGCAGCCGGACCATGTGGTGGTAACAGGCATGCCGATACTGTTTGATGTTGCTGATGTCGCATCAAGCGTCCTCGTCCTGCTCAAGTTGCTAGGTTTGCCTTTGAAAAGGCCCGGTAGAGAGCTACCATCTAGTCCATGTAGTCCTGTTTCTAATTCATTAGAGGCCCCTTCCACGGCCCATTTGTCAGGTACGCACCAGAGCGCGGTTGAGGGTCACAAAGTGCAGGCGATATCCAGTGAAACTCCCATGGAGGCGACGCACCCCCACCCTGTCCCTAACAATCTTCCTGTCCTGAGTAACACCCCGACCCAGTGGGATCGGGATGTCCTGACAAGGCTGCCAAATAGCGGGCTATATGATGTGAGGAGCAATTGGTTTGTATTTAAAGTAGCGATGGCATCGAATACCTATATCGGTATTCGAATACTCGCACATCCATTCAATAGAATATTCGAAAATTCGCATTAAACAGTTGGAATGTATTACTTTCTGTTTTCTGCAATGTATAACAGGGACGTATTCAAATTGTTTGTATTAGTCCATGGTTATAACCATTTGCCGATTACTTAGAATGTTGTTGCTTTTGTTATCTTTGCTATAGAGTAATCTTATCGTTGTGAACTGAATATATGACCAACACTCAAATGGGACACAAATAAAAGGATAAAAACCAGTCATAGAATTGTAATCATTTACATTTGAATTTTCCATAAATTTAATAATGGCGATAACATGTCTGTTTGTATAAAAAGTATCATTTCAAAGGGTAATGCAAAATTAATCGCAAATAATTTTTGGAATGACTGCATAAAATTTGTTCAAACCCACATTTATATCATTTGTCAACTTTGACTACTTAAAACATTTAATGACTGTTCAAACTTTGATCACATCATTTTTACTATTGTTCGCTAGTCATTTTAAGGCCCTAATTGGCAGCAAATTGACAAACAAGTTGACGCCTTTTCTTCGGGTGTGTATATTGCGACTGCACAATTGATGCTGATAAGAGCACGTTATCAGTTTGACACGACAAGCTTCTAATCAAACATGTTAATCCCTTTTGATTTTGGTTGGCAATTAGTTGTAATTGTTGTTGTAATTAGTAAGCAACTTGCGGGTAATTAATTAAAAAGCATAAAATCGATTGAAATAGTAAACTTTCAAATACTCGAATGCCAACTCTGCCATTGGAATACTGATGATTCAATCGAATATTCTATTCAATTATTCAAATAGTTTTGCCATCCCTAATTTAAAGCAAAACTTGAGCGGTACGCCAAGATTAATGGCTGGTTTGAAGTGATAGGCTGGCTGTCTGGGCTGGTGCCTCACAGGTTACAAAGGCGGTTGACTTTTAGGCATTGCTCACTGAATGGAGAGGGACAGTACCTTACAATGAGCTTATTCAGCGGCTGCAGGAGCGCTTTGGCGCCAGGGGAGCTACCCGTCACTGTGGAGGGGTTCCATGTTGCTCATCAGGAAGTAGGCGAGTCTCTAGACGATTGGTCAGATCGGGCGCTAACACTGTCAACCACTGCATTTCGTGATATGCCCTACACATACAGGCAGTGGCGAAGTTTTTTTAGGGTTTGCTTGACAAGGAGGTCGGCAAGCATGTAAGCCTGCAGTTACCCACAACGATGGTGGATGCAATGCACCATAGGATGAAAATATATAGCCATGTTCAGTCCGCTTGCCCAGCGGCTCCAATGGATCCCCAAGAGGATGAGCAAAAAGAATCGAGGTGGGTTCACGAGGTGAAAAAGGCACCCACACCAGATGTGGTTAGTGGCACGGCGGTTGACAAATAAACCCAGGTGGTTGAGCAGCTGCTGGATGCTGTGGAGCTATTGTCTAACTCTTTTTGAAGTTTGGGTGTTGATCCTTGTGACGGCCTATGAACGTGGTCCTGGTCCTAATGCTTACAAAATTGGAGCCGGAAACAGGCCAAACAATGGTTACCATATTGGGAACCAAGGTTCAAATTTCTTTATGGATCGAAGTGAGATGAAATGGCTCCAATTCGGGAGAGTATCCTCGGCAGGACAAATCGTGTCTTACGTGTGGTGGTTTGGGACATTTCCAGCGTACTTGTGTGACCAATTAATATTTTTATATGTGCAAAAGAAGCAATGCTTTTATACCTGCACAATTAATAATTTCAGATTAAGTAATGATTAAATCTCGTATATAATCTAAAATTATAAAAAAGTATTAAATTAAAGAAACAACGTAATAATAATTTAATAGTCTTAACTTTGGCATGGTTTTAAAAAGGTGCATCAAAAATCTGATCTTGTAGGTATAATATGAAATGTATGAGTTTGAAAATAAATCAAGATGTTGTACAAAACCATTTAAACCATTTTTCAGGATAAACTGATCATGTCATCAACATTATGACATCACATTGAGTTGACTTGAGACTGTATTGCAAGAACAAAGACCATGAAGATCAATAAAATGTCTGTGCAATAATGTAGTAAGTTGACTTACTACTGTATTGCAGGAATTTTTATTTTCAGAATGAGATAAGACTATATTGCATTATAGACATATACACTATTTGCTTTAAGAATAAAGCAAAACTTTTTATTGTAGTGATGTAAAACATGCTTACAGGTATAAAAATGCAAAAAAGTCAATTTTGTAAAAATATGCAGTTAAGACAGTCTTGCAGGCAGCCCTCGAAATGTGTATATATGAAAAAAAAAAATAGACAGTTTATTTTTCCCCATTTATGTATATATATCTATGTATACATCTTTTGTTGTAAACAGTTATGCGACATGTGTCAGAAACGCCCAGTACACATATATGGACAGAATAATTTTTTCACTGACCGGTATGTGGGTGTATGTTGGCTCCACTTCACAAGATACAGTCATTGTAGTTTAATTGAAAAACGCATCTTACAATGTAAGATGAGTTCTGGGTTCAAGCCCCAGCAGTGGCCTATCATGTGTGATATACAGAGCCATTATGATTAAATATACACAGTTATCTTTTTATGTCCCCCACTATAGTAGTGGGGGACATATTGTTTTTGCCCTGTCTGTTGGTTGGTCTGTCTGTCTGTCTGTTTGCGCCAACTTAAACATTTTGCAATAACTTTTGCTATATTGAAGATAGCAACTTCATATTTGGCATGCATGTGTATCTCATGAAGCTGCACATTTTGAGTGGTGAAAGGTCAAGGTCATCCTTCAAGGTCAGAGGTCAAATATATGTGGCCAAAATCGCTCATTTTATAAATACTTTTGCAATATTGAATATAGCAACTTGATATTTGGCATGCATGTGTATCTCATGGAGCTGCACATTTTGAGTGGTGAAAGGTCAAGGTCATCCTTCAAGGTCAGAGGTCAAATATATGTGGCCCAAATCGCTTTTTTATGAATACATGTACTTTTGCGATATTGAAGATAGCAACTTCATATTTGGCATGCATTTGTATCTCATGGAGCTGCACATTTTGAGTGGTGAAAGGTCAAGGTCATTCTTCAAGGTCAGAGGTCAAATATATGTGGCCCAAATCGCTTATTTTATGAATACTTTTGCGATATTGAAGATAGCAACTTGATATTTGGAATGCATATGTATCTCATGGAGCTGCACATTTTTAAACAATACAATTAAATATAAGGAATAATGTTAAAGGGGCATTGCTTCTTAGCCATTTTTGGGATGTTATTGTGAATTTTGGCCAAATTTGACACTGAATAACACGGTTTATATACATCCCAAGCATAAATGCTTCTAAATTTGTAAAAAAAACAAGTCGAAGTGTGCAGAATATTAAAAATTTGCAACTTTCTGATGTCTAAAGGTCATTAAATGCCACTTAAAGTTTACATGTTTTGTACAAAAGACCCATTTTGTGCTGTCCATCATTGGTTAATGTTTTACGCTTCAGGTCCAAAAACGCTCATTCTGTAGCTTGTTTGGACTATATTCTATAATGTGGCCACGTTTCAGCAGATTCGGCCCAGTGGTTCTGATTTTATACGCCGTGCCTAGCTTTTATTAGTCCACTACCGGTTTCACCGGAGGGGACTTATGGTTTGCACTCTGTGTGTCCGTCAGTTAGTCAGTCAGTCAGTCTGTCACACTTTTCTGAATCCTGCGATAACTTTAAAAGTTCTTAATATTTTTTCATGAAACTTGAAACATGGATAGATGGCAATAAGGACATTATGCACGTGATTTCATTTTGTTCCTACGTCAAAAATTCTGGTTTCTATGGCAATAAATAAAAACATAAAATAAATTCTGACAATGGTGGAGCCGGTAGGGGACAAATTTGCTTGACAATTATGAGTCTTGTTGAGTATTACTCACTGACTTATGCATATGCGCTCGGCTGTTTTAGGAGAATACCTGAGGTATTGTCATAGCCAGCTCATCGTGTCGTTTCGTGTCTTTTCGCCGTCCGGCGTCCGCCATGCTAAAACCTTAACATTGACCCATTGTACCCACAATTTTCGTACCCACATTTTTTTTCGTAACCAAAATGTTCGTACCCACATTTGTTTAGACCCAAAATTTTCGAACCCACATTTTTTTTGTTCCCACTCATTCCATCCCGCGAAACCCTTAAGGTGTCGCAACTCTAGTATGGAATGAGTGATGTATTGGACGTCATCATTGATGACGTTCAATCGAACGAATGATAAAGGGGGCTAAGTTTCATTAAGCTGGCGCATATAGCCGCGATTTGAGTCAATTGAAAACTGGCCCAACACGTTTGCTGAAATTTGACATGTATATGAACCAGAATGCGATCTACCTGTTGGCGTTGTCGTCATATCTGGGAAAAAACATTTTTTCGAGTATTTTGTGTTTAAATATTTTTTATGGGAAACGGCACGCGCTCAAATAAACATTGTGACGTCACTTCACGAACAGCGCTAGAGATCCGCCATCTTGTAAGTTGTAACGCGACAAAGAAACTCAGTGTTATTAATTCAATAAACACAGAAAAATATGATTGTGTTTAATAATCATTAATACAAATGCCTATATTTTGTTCAGTGGATGTTTATTCAGACAGATACGGCAGAATTATGTAAGTATCTTTGTGTACTTTACAGTAGATTTGATAGTGGTAAACAACTGCGTACCGGTAAAGTTCAATCTAGCCGATTTTACTACGCAAGAAATTTAAGTATCTCACTGGCAAAATGAGCTTGACACATAAACAACAACCGGATCCGATTTCCACTCACATAATATTGTGGGAATCCGATGCAATGCAAATTACTAATGTTTGATAACGTTTGATGAATTCGTTATATCAACATGCATTAACTTTCAAGGGGAATAATTTTAATTGAAATGTGCGATTCAATGACAGTGTTATATTGGGATAATAAGTCGTTTAGCCGTTATCATGATAAGTATTTAGTTTGTTGTGTTTCATTTTCATTAAAACATAGTTTTACTGTTTTATCCTTAAAGTAAAACAGTTCAGTAGTCATTATATCTTGAATTTTAAATATTGAAATAGATGTCGGATATTTCATATTTTCGGACGTTGCTACGTAAGCTAGTTGTCAATATAATTATTAATATACTGATTTACCTTTTACGCATACAGTTGTGCAACTGTTGTCTACGTAATGATACGCTATTTAATGTCTATAATGTCTTCCTGCCCCTGATGATAATAAGTCTTTAACTCAACAAACACCAGCAATGTCAATGGTCTGTCAACATTAGAAAAATATTAGCTAAAGAAACTTCAGCGTACAATTTATATAGTATTGACATACCTGTACGCTGAAGCCAACCCTGTATCGAAAGTCAACCAGAGTCGTAACATATTTATGTCACGCTATAAATCAAAGAATACTCATTTTCTTGGATACATTTCTACATATATTGATGAATGAATATAAATTACTGCACTGAGGAATATTTTAAGGTTCAAATGTTTCAAATGCATCTTACAATAGATGAAAATAACTCTCATCAGTCTGAAATTCACAATTTTGAAGCCATTGTCGCTTTGTCCAAGACTAGTTTTAATTTGGATACTTTCGAACGACCTTGACATTTTTTTGCTGAAATTGTAAACATCACTTTTGTTTTGTGAAATCTATTATTTGTGATTAACAACATAAGTCTGGTGGATTATAAAACTGATTTCAGTGTGAATCGGGTAGTTTTAAATATTTACTTTTAGTTTGTATTTACACTACAATTTGTTCACAAAACAAGCCAGAATATTCTAAAATACCGGGAAATGTCATTCTGAATTTGAAAACACTTGAGCACATGGTATGTTACTAAAAGTAGAAATACCATCATATGACCGTGAAATGTCGGGAGATTCGCATTTCAAGAAAGTCTGTCACATCGCTGTTTTTCTCCATATGTAAGAGCAGAATAGATAAATTTTAAATGTTTAAGATAGTAGTTTGTGAAAGAATGTATCAGTTAAATGTGAAAAATGTCAATCTTTCCAATCAAGTGATTGATATGGGCCAATAACTGCATTTAAAAGCTGTTTTGGACCGGTCTTTGTTAACTGTCCACTTTTGGGCATTTTCTGGTTGACTTTCGTAATGGGGTTGGTCCATAACTATAAAGTCGCGCCAGTCAAAAGTCATAAAAAGCGACATTTAAAGTTATGGTAGCCAGAATTAGAAAAATATGTACAACTGAGCAATCAATCATGACAGACTGATGTCTCAGGTTAGTGCAGTGATTTTTCCACCAGATTCTCACCAAGGTGATCCCGGTTGATTTCACCACAATTGAATATATGTCAGTACACAAATAAATTATACAGCAGGTAATGACAATCGATAAATGTCTTAGTTTTAATTTAATTGTTCGCACAAATTTGGACACTCTTTGTGTCTGAGATATGTTGGGTTAAATGACCTTTACAACAAAACATACATCTCTGAATCTGCGATACATTACAGTTAAAGTTTAACACATGTAAAATACCAGTATTCAGATCTGAAAATATCCTTAAAAACTCGTATGGTATGAAATACATATATCTTGTGACGTATTTTCATTTTAAATCTTGAATTTGATGACTACTTGAATTTAATGATGACAAGTCGGACATGCAGTTAAATATTTTAATACGTCTATCGTGTGACATAATTTCATTTAAACTCTAGATTGTAACGACATTAGTCTGACGCGTGCGGCGTTATTTTGTTTAACAGTAAAACAAAAATTAAGTAGACTATCAAAAAAATACAAAAAGTGTACTTGTAAATAAAAACTCCTTCATTCCGTATAAAGATTGTACGTTACAGCAGAGCTCCAGATAACTTTTCTGAGTAATTTGGTTAATACCCACTACTTTTGAGTTCAATTGGGTATTTTCATATTCAATTGGGTACAAAAAAGTCGGTACCCACTACCGGGTACTTTAATTGACAATTGGGTACCTTTGTTTTAAAATTGGGTATGTTCATTGTCTTAAATTCTCACCTGCTTACCTGAATAAGCTGGTTGTAGTTCCACTCTTAATTGATTAGTTTCAGAGATTTTGTGTAATTATGTAGATGTATCCATAATATACAGTCTTGATTTAAAAAAAAAGTTCAACGGTTTTTTCCACCAGTTTTCTTACAATGTAAGCACTGACAGCGATTGCCTCCGACATAATATCGTCAAGAATTAGTTTCACTATATTTTCCGCTTCTGATTTTGTGTTGCCTGCGGTTAAATATCTTAAAATTGAGTTTCTTTGTTCCTAGGATACGATGTTTCCATTTTTAAGGCCTCACGGTTTCGACATTTTCACAACAATAACACGTAGTCACACACTTTTTTCCGTACATATTATTGTGCTGAAGGTTATACTGAAAGCACTTGGACAAAGCGGAAAGAATCCGGGTATTTCTGACCAGGGTATTTCCGGGACAAATTTACTCGTTATGCAAAGGAAAAATATGATATGCGTAATCGGCAATTTCAATTGGGTTTCGGAACGCATGGTTTTATTTTTCTATGCGTAATCGGCAATTTTACATTGGGTATTTACACAAATGCGCACCTTATCTGTAGCTCTGTTACAGTAATCTGTGAAACAAAGTCATTAATAAAACAAAAAAATATGTTTGACCACAACGGTGGCTAATAATGTTTACGAAAAATACAAACAATATAGATTTATCTATTACATAACATGTTAGAATTTTATCATGCATTTATAATCACTCATAAAGAGATTTCAATAAACAGTTACATGCATAGACAGTTTTTTTAAGCCAGTGTCTTTTGAATTCAGAAAATAATCAAGATAAACCATAAAATTGGGAAAAATAGATAGTAAACCATAAAATTGAGAAAAATGAGGCATTATTAATATGATTATAAATAACAGAATTACAATAATATTGTTTAAAAGTGCATGATTGAGTGCATTTTAAAATTTATATTATAAAATGCTGCTTGAATTTCTTTTTACCTTTCATATGAAAAAAAAGAAATATTATCTGCTAATGCAAAATATGCGTAAGCTGGTTTATGGTCATTTCGTAGCAAAAGAGAAGAAAATAAGTGCATTAAATAAATGAATTCATATTTTTGTATCTGGAATAGTTGTACTTTAAATAGATCCTCCACCCTTTTATGGCCGAATAAGGGCTAAATTGCTTTCCGACTTGAAATGAAAAGGCATATTGGTTGATCGTGTAGCGTTTATGTGCAAAATTTGAGAGCCAATCGATAAAGCTTGTTGATGCCAAAACAGGTAATAATAATAATTTATTATCAGGTACATGTACACAAGCAAATAAGTATATTTAACCCTTTCAGTGCGGGAACCGAATTTTAAAGGCCTTTGAAAACAGTTTGGATCCAGATGAGACGCCACAGAACGTGGCGTCTCATCAGGATCCAAACTGTTTGCTATTCTGATAGTATTCTTTGAAAAAAAAATGAAGAAAATGCTGATTTTAGAAATTCAGCAGACAACATTTTAGCAGACGACAAATTTCCCAGCATGCAAAGGGTTATTAAGATGCTTAAGGTGTGGAAGACTCATAATCAGGTTTGGTGTCCCTCAAACCCTAAGCGTCTTGTAATTCCCTATGCAGTTTGTATAGATAGTGCCGCATCCTGACACGTAAAGCTTGTGCTTTGTTGGCAGCGTTAGTTGGCTGTTAACAGGTTCATTGTGGTTATCTCCAACATCAGTCTGTCCGTCTGTCCTAGCCACTATTTCCTACACCATAAGCACTAGAACCTTGAAACTTAAACACATGGTAGCTATGAGCATTATGTGCGACCCTGCACTATTTGGAATTTTGATCTGACCCCTGGGTCAAAAGTTAAAGGGGATGGGGTGGAGACGGGTCAGAGATTTTCACTCATTTTTAGCTCGACTAATATATATGAAATATATATAATGGAGCTATTCTGATCACGTCAGCGTTACCGTTAGCGTGCACATGTTAAAGTTTGTGTACTACCCCAAATATTTTCTTTGTCCTTTAACAAATTACTTTTATATTTTGCATACATGTACTTCTTTACCAACATGACCCTTATCTATAAACAAGAGCAGACAACTGTATCAAGCATTTTGACAGGATTATTGCCCCTTTTACACTAAGAATATGCATACACTGTCACTCCAATATAACGCGGATGACGGGGTCCAAGCCACGCAACAGCGTTATAAACGGAAAGCGTTATAAGTTTTGAGCTAATTTATTTAAGGGGCTATAAAAACAGGTAAAGTATAGCCTATAATATAGGTCTTGTGTATCTTCATGCTGTGTTGTCAACCGCAAATACATGCATGTAAACCGAATCGAGCGATAACAGTATAACTACCGCTTTTCTAATGTGCACATTTATCCGATAATCCAATATAATTACATCACTTACGAAAAAATAATGTTTAACATTTATGACAAGAAATATGTTTACGAACTTCGTAAACAAATTCATATGCCTACGCCATTTTTCAGAAAAATTAGTACAGTGCATTATGGGACACAGCTTTCATTGGACGAGCGAATTTAAATTTAGATTGAATGCAATACGATGCAATACGATACATGTACAAAGAAATGTTTTATTGCGTAATACGCAGCATGTAAAAAACGTGCTTTCCGTGGACTTTCTGATAACTGGCAAAAATTTAAGTGCATCTCTGTTAACTATTACACTGCGTTAGCATGTAAATAAATCGTCAGGATTTTTAACCAGGTTTTCCAAAGGAAAAAAATGGTTATTAGATTGGTGAATGCGGGCGGGCTGGCGGAACAAGCTTGTCCGGGCCATAACTATGTCGTTCATTGTCAGATTTTATAATCATTTGGCACATTTGTTCACCATCATTGGACGGTATGTCGCGCGAAATAATTACGTCGATATCTCCAAGGTCAAGGTCACACTTTGAGTTCAAAGGTCAAAAATGGCCATAAATGAGCTTGTCCTGGCCATAACTATGTCATTCATTGTGTGATTTTAAAATCATTTGGCACATTTGTTCACCATCATGGGACGGTGTGTCGCACGAAAGAATCACGTCAATATCTCCAATGTCAAGGTTGCCACGAATAAAAATAGATTTTTTTAAAAAACAAACTTATAAAGGGGGTTAATTTTGTTTGTTCATTTCAAAAGTTCAGTTTGACTTTTCTCCCTATCAGATTTTTTTTTCACAATGAAAACCTGGTTTTGTGACAATTTTGTCCCTTGTATGGAATGAGTGATGTATTGGACGTCATCATTGATGACGTTCAATCGAACGAATGATAAAGGGGGCTAAGTTTCGTTAAGTTGGGGCATATAGTCGCGATTTGAGTCAATTGAAAACTGGCCCAACACGTTTGCTGAAATTTTACATGTATATGAACCAGAATGCGATCTACCTGTTGGCGTTGTCGTCATATCTGGGAAAAAACAACTTTTCGAGTATTTTGTGTTTAAATATTTTTTCTGCGAAACCACACGCGCTAAGATAAACATTGTGACGTCACGTAATAAAAGCGCTTAGGCTAGCTTCCATCTTGTTAAGAAAACAAAGTAACTGACGTTACTCATTATTAATGCAATATACAGTTAGGCGTTAAATCGATAAACAACGACGTAATAATTGTGTTTGAATATCAATACGAAGTACACATGTATGTCTTTTGTGGAGATCGAGTGTGGTTGTTTAGATATATATATAAATGACATAAATCTATGTGTTATTGTGAGCGACAAGTTGAAGAAAGGTTTACACGGCGAGGCTTTCCAAGACGTGTCGGATAAATGTAAGAACACACTCGTATTAACATGGTATTCTATTTATCCGATAATACCTTTAAAATACATGATAATCATGAGACAAATACATTATTAATTTAGGGTTTAATTATTGAATCAATAAATAAACGTGAGCAGCAAATCAATTAAGTATAAACAACACGCTTACCTTAATGACGACGATAATCCAATATGTATAACAATTACAATTATGTATGATAAACACACAATCCGAAATACGTTTTTGCATTCGTTCTATGCTTTAAACAAATAAATAACTGTTAAAAACATCCAGAGAATTTAACTTAAAATTGTTTGTTTTGACAAATAAATTACGTCACACAACATACGTCATAATTGCGCAATCAGTTGCATGCAAAATAAAAGTACGGAAAGCCGGTTTTGAGAAATGTTTATATAGATAAGCAAAATAGTATGATTCGAACAATAACAAACGGCAGAGCGGGGACGGACTTCTCAAAATAGCACTTATTGAAATAGTTTCATGTATATTAAAATCCCTGCGATATCTTTGGTGACCTTCATCAAATTCATAGAAAAAAATAAAATACAATGCAAGTATCACGTGTACTTGAATTTGTCCGACGAGTTGAAGAAAGGTTTACACGGCGAGGCTTGCCGTGAGCAACACATCATTAGCAGCATAAAGTGCGTAACAAATAAACAAAATAATCAAACATAATAATAATTTAACGTAGCACATTTAAATATCTATTGCAACTGACACCGTTTTGTAGCGAAATTTGATGACTCAATTTCAGCTTTAACAAGAGTTATAAAAATACTTAATTAAGTATAAACGTCACGCTTATCTAAATGACATCGTTAATCCAATGTTTGTAACAATAAGTTGACTACTTTAATCCAAAGTTTATAACAAACACCTTGAAACGATATGCACTTCCACCTTTATTAATCCATGTCTTTATCGAAACTTAGTTCAAACCACACAATTGTATTGTATTTCTATCTATGTTTACATTTATGCATGATGAACACACAATCCGAAATACGTTTTGCATTCGTTCGATGCTTTAAACAAATAGTTTACAAATAAAAAACACAACGTCCGCGACATGTCCTTAAATTCCAGAGAGTGTAAATAAAACTGTTGTGTTTCGTCACCGAAATGACGTCACACAATGTACTGCGTAGTACATTTCGTAATATAAAATCAAAGCGCTGATTGCATTGCAAAATGAATTCAACACTATCTTGAACGCAAAGCTGTAATGATGTTTCAATAAAATACACAGAATTTTGTAGACACAGAAAAAGGCTTAATGCTAGTCGATAGTGTTTAAGATGGGGATGTCCGACACAATGCAGTGGTTTGCTCGTTTCACGTTTTTAATATTATAGTCATGGGAATTGAAGTTCTACTTTTTAAGGTAGCTAATCGAACGGCTTCGAAACAATAAACATGTCTGCGAGTATTATGGTTTATTTCATGTGATATGTATATTAAATTTTTGCGAGAACTTTGGTTACCATCATTAAATGCATAAAAAGAAATAGGTTTTCAATTTTATTTCATCTCCCCACTCATTCCATCCCGCGAAACCCTTAAGGTGTCGCAACTCTAGTATGGAATGAGTGATGTATTGGACGTCATCATTGATGACGTTCATTCGAACGAATGATAAAGGGGGCTAAGTTTCGTTAAGCTGGGGCATATAGCCGCGATTTGGGAGTCTTGAAAACTGGCCCAGCACGTTTGCTGAAATTTGACATGTATATGTACAAGAATGCGATCTACCTGTTGGCGTAGGCGTTATACCTGGCAAAAATCAAGTTTTCGAGTATTTTGTGTTTAAATACTTTTATGGGAAAGGGCACGCGCACAGATAAACATTGTGACGTCACTTCACAAACAGCGTTAGACATCCGCCATCTTGTAACGCGACAAAGAAACTCAGTGTTATTAGTTCAATAAGCACAGAAAATATGATTGTGTTTAATTATCATTAATACAAATGTCTATATTTTGTTCAGCGGATGTTTATTCAGACGGATACGACAGAATTACGTAAGTATCATTGTGTACTTTACAGTAGATTTTACTACGGAAGAAATTTATTATATCTCACTCAGTCACTGACAAAATGAGCTTGACACATAAACAACAACCGGATCGGATTTACATCCACATAATATTGTGCGAATCCGATGCAATTCAAATTACTAATGTTTGATAACGTTTGATGAATTCGTTATATCAATATGCATTAACTTTCAAGGGGAATAATTATAATTGAAATGTGCGATTCAATGACAGTGTTATATTAGGATAATTAGTCGTTTAGCCGTAACAGATAAGTATTTAGTTTGTTGTGTTTCATTTTCAACATAGTTTTACCGTTTTTTACTTAAAGTAAAACAGTTCAGTCGTCATTATATCTTGAATTTTAAATATTGAAATACATGTCGGATATTTCATATTTTCGGACGTTGCTACGTAAGCTAGTTGTCAACATAATTATTAAGATACATATTTACCTTTTACCATACAGTTGTGCAGCTGTTGTCTACTTAATGACGCGCTGTTTATTGTCTATAATGTTTTTCTGCCCGTGATGATAATAAGTCTTTAAATCAACAAACCCTAGCAATGTCAATGTTCTGTCAACATTAGAAAAATATTAGCTAAAGAAACTTCAGCGTACAATTTATATGGTATTGACATACCTGTACTCTGAAGCCAACTCTGTATCGAAAGTCAACCAGAGTCGTAACATATTTATGTCACGCTATAAATCAAAGAATACTCATTTTCTTGGATACATTTCTACATATATTGGTGAATGAATATAAATTACTGCATCGAGGAATATTTTAAGGTTTAAATGTTTCAAATGCATCTAACAATAGATGAAAATAACTCTCATCAGTCTGAAATTCACAATTTTGAAGCCATTGTCGCTTTGTCCAAGACTAGTTTTCATTTGGATACTGTCGGATCATCCTTGACATCTTTTGCTGATATTGTAAACATTACCTTTGTTTTCTGAAATCTATTATTTGTGATTAACAACATACGTCTGGTGGATTATAAAACTGTCTTTAACTGATTTCAGTGTGAATCGGGTAGTTTTAAATATTTACTTTGAGTTTGTATTTACACTACAATTTGTTAACAACACAAGCCAGAATATTCTAAAATACCGGGACATGTCATTCTGAATTTGAAAACACTTGAGCACATGGTATACAAATATACAAATACAAATTTTATTTCAAGTCAGTTTGTACATAACAAGTAGTACATTAACATCTACATTTTCACAACAATAACACGTATACTGAAAGCGCTTGGACAAAGCGGAAAGAATCCGGGTATTTCCGACCAGGGTATTTCCGGGACAGATTTACTCAATATGCAAAGGAAAAATATGATATGCCTAATCGACAATTTCAATTGGGTTTCGGAACGCATGGTTTTATTTTTTTATGCGTAATCGGCAATTTTACATTGGGTATTTACACAAATGCGCACCTAATCTGTAGCTCTGTTACAGTAATCTGTGAAACAACGTCATTAATAAAACAAAAAAATATGTTTGACCACAACGGTGGCTAATAATGTTTAGGAAAAATTACAAACAATATAGATTTATCTATAACATAACATGTTAGAATTTTATCATGCATTTAAATCACTCATAATGAGATTTCAATATACAGTTACCTGCATAGACAGTTTTTTTAAGCCAGTGCCTTTTGAATTCAGAAAATAAGCAAGATAAACCATAAAATTGGGAAAAATAGATAGTAAACCATAAAATGGAGAAAAATGAGGCATTATTAATATGATTATAAATAACAGAATCACAATAATATTGTTTTTAAGTGCATGATTTAGTGCATTTTTAAATTTATATTATAAAATGCTGCTTGAATTTCTTTTTACCTTTCATATGTAAAAAAAGAAATATCATCTGCTAGTGCAAAATATGACTGGTCATTTCGTAGCAAAAGAGAAGAAAATAAGTGCATTAAATAAATGAATTAATATTTTTGTATCTGGAATAGTTGTACTTTAAATCGATCCTCAAGACCCCAAGCTATTGTAGCATATATTGTTTTCGGCATAATTTTTTCGTACCCATTTTTTTCTGTTTTTTTGACAGAATAATGCCCCCTTTAATAGTTAGAAAATTGAAAATTTGGGTAAATTTTGTGTTCAGGTGTACTCTTATCCTATTTGTGTTAAGGTCTACTCTTATCCTTAAGTATCAAAGCTATATCGTCTACTTAATGTTATAAGTCATGTAAATGACATTTTTATACATTTTATTTCTTTCCCATTTTTGTGTTTTTTATTAAGGTGACATACATCAACTGTTTAATAATATTAAGTCTACCTTTTTGGTAAAAATAATGTTTTTACCAAATTTTCAAAATTGACATTACTGACACGTGTCATTTGCTGAATGTAAAAAGTAGCATAACTGACATTTAGTTAAATTTTCAGGAGAAGGAAAAACTGCTTTATTGAAATAAAATAGGGATACTTACAGAGTAAAACAAACACATGGGATATTTTCAGATTTGAAAACTGGTATTTTACGCATCTTTAGGCAGTTCTGTGTACCAAGGATAAATACAATACTTAAACATTCATGTACAACGCACAATACTAAAAACCTGAATTGTAACTGTAATGTATTTCAGATTCAGAGATGTCTGTTTTGTTTCTAAGGTCATGTGAAAAATTAAGTTTATATGTTTATAGGTTTAAAATTGCAAATTGTCCTCTTACTTGCCCTTGTATTTCAAGACAGAATACTTTCCTTCCCAGAGGAAAGAGATCTGGGTTTGAATCCCAGTGGGGGCTTCAGAGGATGATTCATTTTAAGAAAAATGAATATATTTGCTTTACTTTGTCTCTAACTTAACCAATTAACTCTGACAATGCCTTTAAAAGTATGCAGTTTTTGATAATTCAATTATGCAAAAAAAACATGTATAATTTTAGGGTAGACTAAGACAGCAAACTAAGAATGGGCATCCATTTTAGTTTTTTAAGTCAATACAACAATAAATGCATATAGGAACACATATTTAAATTAAAAATGCAACAATCAGAGGACATAATCAATTAAATAGTAAATGACTACTTAAAATATTTTTTAGCACTGTTTGTTTTCCAGAGATTTGTGAATATGCCGTTTTATGATCTTCTCCTTGAACTAATGCAATATGTGCTTTGGAACTGGAATCATATAGTGTTGGAAAGCTGGTGTTTCACGTCCAGAGGGTCCTTGCGTCCGGAAGCTGAAAATTGAAAAAAAAACAAACCTCCCCACTCATTCCATCCCGCGAAACCCTTAAGGTGTCGCAAGTCTAGTATGGAATGAGTGATGTATTGGACGTCATCATTGATGACGTTCAATCGAACGAATGATAAAGGGGGCTAAGTTTCGTTAAGCTGGCGCATATAGCCGCGATTTGAGTCAATTGAAAACTGGCCCAACACGTTTGCTGAAATTTGACATGAATATGAACCAGAATGCGATCTACCTGTTGGCGTTGTCGTCATATCTGGGAAAAAACAACTTTTCGAGTATTTTGTGTTTAAATATTTTTTATGGGAAACGGCACGTGCGCATGACGTCATGAAAAGCGCTTAGGCTAGCTTCCATCTTGTTAATAAACAAAGAAACTAATTTACGCGTAATTAATTAAAGTTAGGCGTTTAATCGATAAACAAAGACGTAATAATTGTGTTTGAATATCAATTGGAAGTACACATGCATGTCTTTTGTGCACAGTGTGTTTTTTTAATAAACATGACATAAATCTTAGTCCAAATAATTAGACGTAAGCTACCCCGCTTACGTCTAAACGGCTACCGTCGTTTTCCTATAGCAAATTGAGTTCAACTTAAACTTCAGTTTTTCTCGTTAAATCTTTGCTAATGCATAAAATTATCATTAATTAGACATAAATATGAGCGATTACCTCTTAAATGTGTAAAAATTGTGCTTTTAAACCACTTATGTACATTTTTAAAAATAAACATACACAACACACGAAGTGTGTTTGTCGTTTATAGAATTACATTGAATTATCTTGAACGAAATTATTTTTTGAATAGGTAACACATAACCAATTGTTGTTGTACAACAAACCACATCACTTTTTAGCTCTCTGTACTTTTTAATTAAATGAAACCTATATGTGTGTGTTAAAACTATCAGTTGTATCACGGAGTGTATATTGATAGGAGATGATTCGAGTATTTGACCCTTACTGTATTAAATTCAATCTTATGCAAAAACTATTCATTCGATTTTATTGGTTTATACGTTATCTTGTTGCTTATTAATTCCTCTTTCAAAAAATATACGTTTTAGTATACTCCCGTTGTTATTAATGGATTTATAGCGAGATAAACACAAGAAATACACATTTTATGTTTTACCACCGCGCTTTTTTCCGTGTTGTGGCTATCGATCTTGTACAATTAGCATACAGCGAAGCGCCGAGGTTATACATTTTGATGTACCCACTCACGTCTTTTGTTGAATTATAGTTTCATTTCTCGGCCGATTTTGACAAATTATATATCATTAGAAAGCTTACGTTACTTAGTAAACAGATATATAAACATATATTAAGTTTTTCTTCTGATTTCGACAGCCCGGCGAGTTATAACTTTAACTTTTGCAAATATCATACCGTATTGGAGTTTTAGAATCTAGATTTACGGTTGACATGTTCGTACTTAATACCAATTTGTAGCGTTTTTCTGATTTCGACAGCCCGGCGAGTTATAACTTAAACTTTTGCAAATAATATACCGTTTTTGAGTTTTAGAATCTAGATTTACGGTTGACATGTTCGTACTTAATACCAATTTGTAGCGTTTATATTTGGAGTTCAGTTTTAAAAATTACATCTTGCTTAGGAGAATAGAATTGTGTATACGATAGAAAAAAAATTGTTTAAAAACGAAAGTAATGAAGGCGGAAGAAAGTAGCGCGCGTTCCTAACGCAATGAACTGATGCTACGGTCTTGGCAATTATGCTTTTGTTTAGAAACCGGCCATTGAATTTCCTTTGCCATGATTATTACATTTTTTATGGAATATATTGTGGTATTTTGTTCACGAAACATATCAATAAAGCTTATTATAAATAAATCTTAATAAATTAACGATTTCAGCTCTTGTTTATAACACAGAAAGGGTGATAAATATATGATGAAACAGCGTATATAGCGGATCCTCTCGATTTTATTCGGCTTTGCATGCATACTTGAAATAAAATGGGTGTCAAAAACATTCATCGTTTGCTGTTAATTATAAACGAGGGAATTATGTATAATTATATGAAATGTTATTTACCTTAAATTATCAATTTATTAAAGATTCTTGAAAATCACGGTCGGTGTTACGCAGGTCATTTCGTATTTTGACATCAGGGCATCATGTCCAACTATTCAAAATCAGATTTTTTTCACTGGGACGATGACGGCTTAGATTTAGACAGGCAGACAGATAGTTTATTCAGACTTATACAACAGTACATCGTCTTCAACTCAAATATATAAATTATTTTTAGACGAATTGTTAGGTGATTACACTTATAGCAGTGATGATTCTGAGAATGTTGCCATGTTTCTTATCCGTGTTATCTAGTCCATGGTTTGAGCATTTTTATCGCGGTGTTCAATAAAAGATATCTCAATAATCTTGTTTATTGATAGATCTGTGGTTTTATTGCCACTGTGTTCAGCACAAACCAATTATCTCTTTATGATCAGATACTGAGCCGACCAATACTAAATAACACTATGGTGTCATACGCCACAGCAGGGACCTATACTTGTGATCATGGAGTCTTAGTGCAAGACTTAAAAAAGTATGTTGATTCGCTTGCGGTTGTTAAAGCCAAAACGGGGCTTCCCAGCTGGCACAGCTGCTGATATTCGGATCTGAATACCTAAACTTATTCAGACCTTATTCTTAACCGTTGCGCGTTTTACGATATCGGATTTTAGGCGGGAATACAACTCAGTGAAACTATTCAATTTCTTATACAACATTAAGCATATTAACAGTTATTGAAATTAACAATATCAGCGACATCTTTTTAAAGACTAAACACCTTTTCAAGTATCGAATTTAACATGTCAATAAAATATATTAATACCAAAAAAGGTTTCATTTAATTTGTTCACATTAAACCTTTAAATGAAAGTGTCGCTTTAACTATTTTCCGTGTCTTATTAAGCCGCGAATCGTTTGCTAAAAACAGTTAACAAAAAGGGCTACACGTTCTAATTCTTAATGAATTACAGAAATAAGTATAACTTTATAAATAACGTCCATAAACACACACGGCAAGATCAAAGTTTTAATGGAAAACTAATATGACATTCCACGTTAATTATTATTTTCGTCTAAATCAAATACTATATATAGAGAAACAATGTATTTATAACCGACCAATGAGGTAACATTATGCAACTTTCAATTTACACAGTGCTATATGGCAACAATATGGAATTTGAACAGTGGTAGTGTTTTAAGGTCTGGACTATCATTACTTGTAAGTTTGTATAAACATTTTTCTAATGCAATTAGTAAAATAATGTTTATATTTTATGTTTAATAATTTATTGCATGATTATTCTGTGCTGTTATATGAATTTGATGCCGTTAAAGCTTCCGACATGAATTCATGTCGGAACGATGCTATTGCAAAATAACGTTAAACGATATGAGGTCGATGTAAATCGACCTCATATTTATAGGAGTAACATAAATCTATGTGTTATTCGACGTATTGTGAATTTGTGTGCGACGAGTTGAAGAAAGGTTTACACGGCTAGGCTTTCCGAGATAAATGTAAGTACACACTGGTATTAGAATGGTATTCTATTTATCCGATAATATCTATTACATTATTAGGGTTTAATAATTTATTATTAAATCAATAAATAAACGTGAGCAGCAAATCAATTAATTTCGTTTGTAAGTGGAAACCAAAAGTAAACAAACCAACGGTCAAAATGGCTGACAAAGGAATGAACACCCAGAAATTACTTACAAAATAAGATCATCAGAAGTGATGTAAAGTGAACGCTAGTTAGCTATTTTGTACATAAGTATACGATCCAATGCAAAACAATAAAATTTGCCATAAAAAAACACCAGTGGATATGGAAATCTTCAGCGTACGAAATAGCATTAGCAGACGGCGTCGACAAATAGCTGCCAATACAGGTTCGAAAAGAACGCGAGAAAGTATTAACAAAATAACATAATTAAAAATGATGTAAAGTGAACGCTAATTCGCTGTTTTGTAGATAAGTATATGATCTATTGAAAAACCATAACATTTGACATAAAAACACCGGTGGATATGGAAATCTTCAGCGTAACGAAATAGCAGACATCACACGGCGTCTCATCTGATTTTACGCTGTTTGCCAAGGCCGATAATATAATGAATGGAAATGCACAAACTCAGTAACTGGCAAGCATATATGCATTAGTAGGTTGTTTCGTAATTATTTAGAAACGACTACATAATTCTTTTGGTTCAGCCAGTGCAACTTAACAGAAATAAGTATAAAAAGTTTCTACACCTGACAACAATGTGCCAACTTAATACAAGGTAAGTTGTTTACATTATTTAATAAGGATTGACGACTAACATCGACGACAATGATCACAAGCATTTAAGACTAACACTGACAACAAGCATTGGCGACTAGATGTAACATTGACGATTCTCTACAATAAATGAAATTAACAGTAATAAATGAATAATAAGATTATAGTACAACAGATATGCTTTTCAAAGTATAATATAATAGCATACACTCATTAGAATAAGAGGTTTCATAAATAACATTTTGAAACATTTTCAATAAATATCGAAATATCTTAAACAATATTTATTACACAGCATTAATTAATTGTTAAAACATAATATAAATACCGAATATGGTGTTCCCCATTTAACGGACCTTGGTAACCAAATAATGTTTCTTTAAAAAAATCTATGACGGTAAAAAGTGAACGTGCGATGTCGCGGAAAATATTATACTTGACGACGTCATACAATGACGCGACTTTAAACAATTTAAGATTTAAAATTAAATCACATCATTGATTTTAACTATGAGTTTTGATAATATAAATGCCATTTAACAGAAAATTTACATAAATGTAAACATAATTAATTTTTACAAAATAGCCGACAACAACCGATTTAGTGTTAAAATTTCCGCGTACGGTTTAGTATATTTACCGTACCCAGGGTACGAGCCTTACTAACTGTATTATTATTATATCTGACCGACTACAAGGTACCTTTACCTTGTTGTGTTTATCAACCTGGAATTTATGTAAAATCCGGCTAATTAGTAACAGATGTGATACACTGAGATAAAGATATTGCCTTAGTCCTTATGTATTTGAGGCTGTTTCCATAAATAATTAAGAAGTAACTTTTTACAGCTTAAAAGATTTTTTTTAAAATAAATAACTCAGAAAAAAGTTTATCAATTACAGAATAATTATTGATTTTATATAAAATGGCTCCTTTGTAATGTTTAAATGCTACAATTTTTAATCGACCAGTAATGACCAGTATTGACCGGTTTTAACCAGGTATTGACCGCCGGCCCGGTCAATACTCAATTGACCGGTCAATATGCCAACCCTGCATTGAAGCCTAATATGCATTTATCTATTATTATTTGGGCACAAATAATTTTACTGTGTGAAGACCCTACATAAAAATGCTGATTTTTTTCTTACTTGGTACCTGGCGACACACATTTTCAAGTCTATTTCATTAAATTTGGCATAGATATTTATAAAATTGGCATCGTATGAACCAGTAGTCATAGTATAAGCAACATTGAAGCCTAATATGCATTCATCTATTATTAATTGGGCACAAATAATTTTACTGTGTGAAGACCCTACATAAAAATGCTGATTTTTTTCTTACTTGGTACCTGGCGACACACATTTTCAAGTCTTTTTCATTAAATTTGGCATAGATATTTTAAAAAATGGCATCGTATGAACCAGTAGTCATAGTATAAGCAACATTGAAGCCTACTATGCATTCATCTACATGTATTATTATTTGGGCACAAACAATTTTACCGTGTGAAGATCCTACATAAAAATGCTGATTTTTTTCTTATTTGGTACCTGGCGACACACATTTTCAAGTCTATTTCATTACATTTGGCATAGATATTTATAAAACTGGCATCGTATGAACCAGTAGTCATAGTATAAGCAACATTGAAGCCTAATATGCATTCATCTATTATTATTTGGGCACAAATAATTTTACCGTGTGAAGACCCTACATAAAAATGCTGATTTTTTCTTACTTGGTACCTGGCGACACACATTTTCAAGTCTATTTCATTAAATTTGGCATAGATATTTGTAAAAATGGCATTGTATGAACCAGTAGTCATAGTATTAGCAACATTGAAGCCTAATATGCATTCATCTGTTATTATTTTTGGCACAAATAATTTTACCATGTGAAGACCCTACATAAAAATGCTGATTTTTTTCTTACTTGGTACCTGGCGACACACATTTTTAATTCTATTTCATTAAATTTGGCATAGATATTTTTTAAAATGGCATTGTATGAACATATCGTCATAGTATAAGCAACATTGAAGCCTAATATGCATTCATCTATTATTATTTGGGAACAAATAATTTTACCGTGTGAAGACCCTACATAAAAATGCGGATTTTTTTCTTACTTGGTACCTGGCGACACACATTTTCAAGTCTTTTTCATTAAATTTGGCATAGATATTTATAAAATTGGCATCGTATGAACCAGTAGTCATAGTATAAGCAACATTGAAGCCTAATATGCATTCATCTATTATTATTTGGGCACAAATAATTTAACTGTGTGAAGACCCTACATAAAAATGCTGATTTTTTTCTTACTTGGTACCTGGCGACACACATTTTCAAGTCTATTTCATTAAATTTGGCATATATATTTATAAAATTGGCATCGTATGAACCAGTAGTCATAGTTTAAGCAACATTGAAGCCTAATATGCATTCATCTATTATTACTTGGGCACAAATAATTTTACTGTGTGAAGACCCTACATAAAAATGCTGATTCTTTTCTTATTTGGTACCTGGCGACACATATTTTAAATTCTATTTCATTAAATTTGGCATATATATTAATAAAAATGGCATTGTATGAACCAGTAGTCATAGTATAAGCAACATTGAAGCCTAATATGCATTCATCTATTATTATTTGTGCACAAATAATTTAACAGTGTGAAGACCCTAGATAAAAATGCTGATTTTTTTCTTACTTGGTACCTGGCGACACACATTTTCAAGTCTATTTCATTAAATTCGGCATAGATATTTATAAAAATGGCATCATATGAACCAGTAGTCATTATAAGTATAAGTAACATTGAAGCCTAATATGCATTCATCTATTATTATTTTGGGCACAAATAATTTTACCGTGTGAAGACTCAACATAAAAATGCTGATTTTTTTCTTACTTGGTACCTGGCGACACACATTTTCAAGTCTATTTCATTAAATTTGGCATACATATTTTTAAAAATGGCATTGTATGAACCAGTAGTCATAGTATAAGCTTCATTGAAGCCTAATATGCATTCATCTATTATTATTTTTGGCACAAATAATTTTACCATGTGAAGATCCTACATAAAAATGCTGATTTTTTTCTTACTTGGTACCTGGCGACACACATTTTCAATTCTATTTCATTAAATTTGGCATATATATTAATAAAAATGGCATTGTATGAACATATCGTCATAGTATAAGCAACATTGAAGCCTAATATGCATTCATCTATCATTATTTGGGAACAAATAATTTTACCGTGTGAAGACCCTACATAAAAATGGTGATTTTTTCTTACTTGGTACCTGGCGACACACATTTTCAAGTCTATTTCATTAAATTTGGCATAGATATTTATAAAAATGGTATCGTATGAACCATAAGTCATAGTATAAGCAACATTGAAGCCTAATATGCATTCATCTATTATTATTTGGGCACAAATAATTTTACTGTGTGAAGACCCTACATAAAAATGCTGATTTTTTTCTTACTTGGTACCTGGCGACACATTTTCAAGTCTATTTCATTAAATTTGGCATAGATATTTATAAAATTGGCATCATATGAACCAGTAGTCATAGTTTAAGCAACATTGAAGCCTAATATGCATTCATCTATTATTATTGGGGCACAAATAATTTTACTGTGTGAAGACCCTACATAAAAATGCTGATTTTTTTCTTACTTGGTACCTGGGGATACACATTTTCAAGTCTATTTCATTAAATTTGGCATAGATATTTATAAAATTGGCATCGTATGAACCAGTAGTCATAGTATAAGCAACATTGAAGCCTAATATGCATTCATCTATTATTACTTGGGCACAAATAATTTTACTGTGTGAAGATCCTACATAAAAATGCTGATTTTTTTCTTACTTGGTACCTGGCGACACACATTTTCAAGGCTATTTCATTAAATTTGGCATAGATATTTATAAAAATGGTATCGTATGAACCATTAGTCATAGTATAAGCAACATTGAAGCCTAATATGCATTCATCTATTATTATTTGGGCACAAATAATTTAACCGTGTGAAGACCCTAGATAAAAATGCTGATTTTTTTCTTACTTGGTACCTGGCGACACACATTTTCAAGTCTATTTCATTAAATTTGGCATAGATATTTATAAAATTGGCATCATATGAACCAGTAGTCATAGTTTAAGCAACATTGAAGCCTAATATGCATTCATCTATTATTATTGGGGCACAAATAATTTTACTGTGTGAAGACCCTACATAAAAATGCTGATTTTTTTCTTACTTGGTACCTGGGGATACACATTTTCAAGTCTATTTCATTAAATTTGGCATAGATATTTATAAAATTGGCATCGTATGAACCAGTAGTCATAGTATAAGCAACATTGAAGCCTAATATGCATTCATCTATTATTACTTGGGCACAAATAATTTTACTGTGTGAAGACACTACATAAAAATGCTGATTTTTTTCTTACTTGGTACCTGGGGATACACATTTTCAAGTCTATTTCATTAAATTTGGCATAGATATTTATAAAATTGGCATCGTATGAACCAGTAGTCATAGTATAAGCAACATTGAAGCCTAATATGCATTCATCTATTATTACTTGGGCACAAATAATTTAACCGTATGAAGACCCTAGATAAAAATGCTGATTTTTTTCTTACTTGGTACCTGGCGACACACATTTTCAAGTCTTTTTCATTAAATTTGGCATAGATATTTATAAAATTGGCATCGTATGAACCAGTAGTCATAGTATAAGCAACATTGAAGCCTAATATGCATTCATCTATTATTATTTGGGCACAAATAATTTAACTGTGTGAAGACCCTACATAAAAATGCTGATTTTTTTCTTACTTGGTACCTGGCGACACACATTTTCAAGTCTATTTCATTAAATTTGGCATAGATATTTATAAAATTGGCATCGTATGAACCAGTAGTCATAGTTTAAGCAACATTGAAGCCTAATATGCATTCATCTATTATTACTTGGGCACAAATAATTTTACTGTGTGAAGACCCTACATAAAAATGCTGATTCTTTTCTTATTTGGTACCTGGCGACACATATTTTCAATTCTATTTCATTAAATTTGGCATATATATTAATAAAAATGGCATTGTATGAACATGTCGTCATAGTATAAGCAACATTGAAGCCTAATATGCATTCATCTATTATTATTTGTGCACAAATAATTTAACCGTGTGAAGACCCTAGATAAAAATGCTGATTTTTTTCTTACTTGGTACCTGGCGACACACATTTTCAAGTCTATTTCATTAAATTCGGCATAGATATTTATAAAAATGGCATCATATGAACCAGTAGTCATTATAAGTATAAGTAACATTGAAGCCTAATATGCATTCATCTATTATTATTTTGGGCACAAATAATTTTACCGTGTGAAGACTCAACATAAAAATGCTGATTTTTTTCTTACTTGGTACCTGGCGACACACATTTTCAAGTCTATTTCATTAAATTTGGCATACATATTTTTAAAAATGGCATTGTATGAACCAGTAGTCATAGTATAAGCTTCATTGAAGCCTAATATGCATTCATCTATTATTATTTTTGGCACAAATAATTTTACCATGTGAAGATCCTACATAAAAATGCTGATTTTTTTCTTACTTGGTACCTGGCGACACACATTTTCAATTCTATTTCATTAAATTTGGCATATATATTAATAAAAATGGCATTGTATGAACATATCGTCATAGTATAAGCAACATTGAAGCCTAATATGCATTCATCTATCATTATTTGGGAACAAATAATTTTACCGTGTGAAGACCCTACATAAAAAGGGTGATTTTTTCTTACTTGGTACCTGGCGACACACATTTTCAAGTCTATTTCATTAAATTTGGCATAGATATTTATAAAAATGGTATCGTATGAACCATTAGTCATAGTATAAGCAACATTGAAGCCTAATATGCATTCATCTATTATTATTTGGGCACAAATAATTTTACTGTGTGAAGACCCTACATAAAAATGCTGATTTTTTTCTTACTTGGTACCTGGCGACACACATTTTCAAGTCTATTTCATTAAATTTGGCATAGATATTTATAAAATTGGCATCATATGAACCAGTAGTCATAGTTTAAGCAACATTGAAGCCTAATATGCATTCATCTATTATTATTGGGGCACAAATAATTTTACTGTGTGAAGACCCTACATAAAAATGCTGATTTTTTTCTTACTTGGTACCTGGGGATACACATTTTCAAGTCTATTTCATTAAATTTGGCATAGATATTTATAAAATTGGCATCGTATGAACCAGTAGTCATAGTATAAGCAACATTGAAGCCTAATATGCATTCATCTATTATTACTTGGGCACAAATAATTTTACTGTGTGAAGATCCTACATAAAAATGCTGATTTTTTTCTGATTTGGTACCTGGCGACACACATTTTCAAGGCTATTTCATTAAATTTGGCATAGATATTTATAAAAATGGTATCGTATGAACCATTAGTCATAGTATAAGCAACATTGAAGCCTAATATGCATTCATCTATTATTATTTGGGCACAAATAATTTAACCGTGTGAAGACCCTAGATAAAAATGCTGATTGTTTTCTTACTTGGTACCTGGCGACACACATTTTCAAGTCTATTTCATTAAATTTGGCATAGATATTTATAAAATTGGCATCATATGAACCAGTAGTCATAGTTTAAGCAACATTGAAGCCTAATATGCATTCATCTATTATTATTGGGGCACAAATAATTTTACTGTGTGAAGACCCTACATAAAAATGCTGATTTTTTTCTTACTTGGTACCTGGGGATACACATTTTCAAGTCTATTTCATTAAATTTGGCATAGATATTTATAAAATTGGCATCGTATGAACCAGTAGTCATAGTATAAGCAACATTGAAGCCTAATATGCATTCATCTATTATTACTTGGGCACAAATAATTTTACTGTGTGAAGATCCTACATAAAAATGCTGATTTTTTTCTGATTTGGTACCTGGCGACACACATTTTCAAGGCTATTTCATTAAATTTGGCATAGATATTTATAAAAATGGCATCGTATGAACCAGTAGTCATAGTATAAGAAACATTGAAGCCTAATATGCATTCATCTATTATTATTTGTGCACAAAAAATTTAACCGTGTGAAGACCCTAGATAAAAATGCTGATTTTTTTCTTACTTGGTACCTGTCGACACACATTTTCAAGTCTATTTCATTAAATTTGGCATAGATATTTATAAAAATGGCATCGTATGAACCAGTAGTCATAGTATAAGCAACATTAAAGCCTAATATGCATTCATCTTTTATTATTTTGGGCACAAATAATTTTACCGTGTGAAGACCCTACATAAAAATGCTGATTTTTTTCTTACTTGGTATCTTGCGACACACATTTTCAAGTCTTTTTCAATAAATTTGGCATATACATGTATATTAATAAAAATGGCATTGTATGAACATGTTGTCATAGTATAAGCAGAGAAGCATTATACGCATTCATCTATTATAATTTGGGCTCATACAATTTTACCGTGTTAGCACCATATATCAAGTTGCAGATTTTTAAAATATTCGCCACATACCCAAAGGCATTTTCATTAATATCTCAGAAAAATAGACCTATATATTAATACACATGGCATCTAAAGAACATTTTATCATAGTTAAACATGGTTCCCAGCCAACCTGGAAATCAGGGAAAACCTGGAAAAAGACTTTCACTTTCACTAACGCCCAGTACAAATATATGGACAGAATGATTTTTTCATTTACCGGTATGTGGGTGTATGTTGGCTCCACTTCACAAGATACAGTCATTGTAGTTTAATTGAAAAACGCATCTTACAATGTGAGATGAGTTCTGGGTTTAAGCCCCAGCAGTGCCCTATCATGTGTGATATACAGAGCCATTATGATTAAATATACAGTAACACAGTTATCTTTTTAAACAATACAATTAAATATAAGGAATAATGTTAAAGGGGCATTGCTGCTTAGCCATTTTTGGGATTGTATTGTGATTTTTGGCCAAATTTGACACTGAATAACAGGGTTTATACATCCCAAGCATAGATGCTTCTAAATTTGTAAAAAAAAACAAGCCGAAGTGTCCAGAATATTAAAAATTTGCAACTTTCTGATGTCTAAAGGTCATTAAATGCCACTCAAAGTTTACATTTTTTGTACAAAATTACCCATTTTGTGCTGTCCATTATTGGTTGATGTTTTACGCTGTCTGGTCCAAAAACGCTCATTCTGTAGCTTGTTAATTTGGACTATAATCTATAATGTGGCCAAGTTTCAGCATATTCGACCCAGTGGTTCTGATTTTATACACCGTGCGTAGCTTTTATTAGTCCACATCCGGTTTCACCGGAGGGGATTTATGGTTTGTGCTCTGTGTCCGTCAGTCAGTCAGTCTGTCACACTTTTCTGAATCCTGCGATAACTTTTAAAGTTCTTAATATTTTTTCATGAAACTTGAAACATGGATAGATGGCAATAAGGACATTATGCACGTGATTTCATTTTGTTCCTACGTCAAAAAATCTGGTATCTATGGCAATAAAACGGTAGGGGACAAATTTGCTTGACAATAGTCTTCTTGAGTATTACTCACTGACTTATGCATATGCGCTCGGCTGTTTTCGGAGAATACCTGAGGTATTGTCATAGCCAGCTCATCGTGTCGTGTCGTGCCTTTTCGTTCCCACATTTTCTTTCCCAAAATTTTCGAACCCACATTTTTTTAGTTCCCACTCATTCCATCCCGCGAAACCCTTAAGGTGTCGCAAGTCTAGTATGGAATGAGTGATGTATTGGACGTCATCATTGATGACGTTCATTCGAACGAATGATAAAGGGGGCTAAGTTTCGTTAAGGTGGCGAGAATCACCGCGATTTGAGTTTCTTGAAAACTGGCCCAGCACGTTTGCTGAAATTTGACATGTATATGGACAAGAATGCGATCTACCTGTTGGCGTAGGCGTTATACCTGGGAAAAATCAAGTTTTTTGATTAAATCACGAAAAAGTTTCGCAAGTTTGACGAAACCGGAATTACAAAATGCGGTATGTGGATATACCGAAGTCCTACCGAAATCCCCGAAATCAAACTTTGATAAAACAATGTTTCATTAGTGATTTCAGTGTATTTCGCAACGATCTATATTAAAATACGCAGTTTTTCAATACACAATCAATATTAATGGGGATTTCGTGGGATCTCGTGGATTTCTGAGGATTTTGGTAATTACGGGAAATTCGGTATTTCTTCACACCCGTCAAAATGGTCGACTTCGTCAGAATGAACGCTTAGAAAGTATTTACAAAAAAACATCATCTCAAACGATGTAAAGTGAACGCTACTTATCTGTTTTGTAGATAAGTATACGATCCATTGGAAAACACTAACATTTGACATAAAAAAAACGCCAGTGGATATGGAAATCTTCATCGTTTGAAATAGCAGACGGCGTCGACCAAAGGCGAAAAGAACGCGAGAAAGTATTAACAAAATAACATAATTAAAAATGATGTCAAGTGAACGCTAATTCGCTGTTTTGTAGATAAGTATACGATCTATTGAAAACCATAACATTTGACATAAAACACCCGTGGATATGCAAATCTTCTGCGTACCAAATAGCAGACATCATGCGGCGTCTAATCTGAGTCTACGCTGTTTGCCAAGGCCGATAGTATAATGAATGGAAATGCACAAACTCAGCAACTGGCAAGCATATATGCATTAGTAGATTGTTTCGTGATTATTTAGAAACGACTACATAATTCTTTTGGTTCAGCCAGTGCAACTTAACAGAAATAAGTATAATAGTTTCTACACCTGACAACAATGTGCCAACTTTATACAAGGTAAGTTGTTTACATTATTTAAAATATTTCAAGCTTACAGTATACAACAATAAACAGCTGGTACAATGTAATGTCATCGTTTTAATTTTAATAAGCCCGTGGTTAATTACCCTTTTTAATCTTATGGTTCAATGCATCTCTAACACCTTCAATTGACATTCTCGGCTCGGGTACTACTTACCGGTACATGTACCCCGGGTACTCTTAACTTTACTTACATGTAGCCCGGGTACGGTAAAGAAACTTAAACATACCCGCAAATATTAGATAGTATCCGAGTTGTATATCTGCCAAAAATCCGATGTCGTTAAACATGCTAGCGATTAAAGTAAAACAATATTGTTTACCTTAAAGAAACTTCTCTTTAAAAAAAATCTGCATCAACATGCTTTTTAGTATGAGTTTTGAGAGGACGCCGTAGGAATAATCAAGTAATCAAGAATACGTCTCTGTTTCTGCTTTTATTTCCTTCATGTATAATGACGATAAGGATTGACGACTAACATTGACGGCAATGATAACAAGCATTGAAAACTAACACTAACGACAAGGATTGGCGACTAGATGTAACATTGACGATTCTCTACAATAAATGAAATTAACAATAAAGAATGAATAATACGATTTTAGTACAACAGATCTGCTATTCGAAGTATAATATGATAGCATACACTCATTAGAATAAAAGGTTTCATAAATAACAATTTGAAACATTTTCAATACATATCGAAATATCTTATACAATATTTATTACACAGCATGAATTATTTGTTAAAACATAATATAAATACCAAATATGGTGTTCCCCATTTAACGGACCTCGCAAACCCAAAAATGTTTCTTTAAAAAAATCTATGACGGTAAAAAGTGAACGTGCGACATCGCGGAAAATATACTTGACAACGTCATACAATGACGCGACTTTAAACAATTTAAGATTTTAAATTGAATCACATTAATGATTGTAAAAATGAGTTTTGATAATACATTGTATAAATGCCATTTAACAGAAAATTGACATAAATGTAAACATAATTAATTTTTACAAAATAGCCGACAACAACCGATTTAGTGTTAAAATTCCCGGGTATGTTTTAGTATATTTACCGTACCCAGGGTACGAGCCTTACTAACTGTATTATTATTATATCTCATCGACTACCTTTACCTTGTTGTGTTTCAACCTGAAATTTATGTAAAATCCGGCTTTCTTTACTTTTATTTTTCATTCATTTGATTACGCAATTGTTGACGTATCTCGTGGAAAATTATTTGAATCTTTGGATTTTAGTGACGACAAGCTGGAAGTGTCAATTTATTTTTTACAATGAATCTAAGATGTATTTAATTTTTGTGTGTTTGTCATGCATAGTTCAGTGTTTTCCAGAAAAATTTGAGTAGCCAGTTATATGGCCGGCAACTATATGCAGTAAAACCAAAGCATTTGTGACATTTACTTGATATATTTGGGAAAAGTAGCCGGCATCAAGAGTTAATGTAACCGGCAAGATCGCTAGCAGCCGGTATTTAAAGAGAACACTGATAATAGTAAACTAAATCTCTACGACGGGATTACAGCTTTGTAAAATTGTTTTTTGGGTGATAATGGTTAGTAATTCATACTAATGTTATTAAAAAATATCGGCTTTAAATTTAATTTTGAGAATGGGATGGAAGAACAGAAAATGAAGAGCATACAGGGATGGAAATAAGTGGTTTACCGTGAACCCGGGGCAAGTAGATTTTGGCCTGGGCAACTCAATTTCAAAAGTTGGTAAACTTCTTTTTTTTAAAGCTTAAAACAATTCACTGCAATAAAAATTGAAAAACAATTGATCACCATGGATCAATACTAGTTAAATAACATTCATTATTTAGGAATAGGACATGATTCAATTCAGGCTCATAATAAAACATCATGCATTGAACATGTGTTGTCAGCAAATGTATTTAATTATCTATTATTTTATTAAAAGAATGTATAATATTCACATGTTCATATTTCTGGGCTCGTTATTCTTTA
Source organism: Dreissena polymorpha (assembly GCF_020536995.1). NCBI lineage: Eukaryota > Metazoa > Mollusca > Bivalvia > Myida > Dreissenidae > Dreissena > Dreissena polymorpha. Next base: position 34,622,900 of record NC_068370.1, read on the forward strand.
TCTGGGCAACCAAAATACTAAAGATGGTTGCCCACAATAGTAAACAGTTAGTTTCAATCCCTGGCATATCATTGTATCTCTATTGTTATAAGCATTGCATTAAAGTTGTGATTGAGGTTAGCCTGTTGTTTATGGTATATTTACATTTTAGCTTGACTGTTATATATGAAATATATATAGTCGAGCTTTCCTACTCAACCCGGCATCGGCGTGCGCATTGGAATGTTTGCGTACCACCTCAAATATATTTCCTATGTCCATTGACATATTGCTTTTATATTTTGCATACTTCATTACCGACATAACCCCAATCTATAAACAAGAGCAGACAACTCATTTACTGTATCAAGCATTTTAACAGAATTAGGCCCTTTTTCACTAAGAATAATATGCATATTATTGATAAATCTATGTTAAAGTTTGCATATGACCTCAAATATTTTTTATGTCACTTGACATATTGCGTTCATACACCATGTTTTTTGCTTATTAACCAACATGACCCCAATGTATAAACAAGAGCAGATAACTGTATCAAGCATTTTGTAACAATTATGGCCTTTTTTTCACTTAGAATAAGCATATAATTGATAAATCTATTATTAAGTTTGCGTACCACCTTTAAATTGCCATAACTTGTTTATTATGCTCCCCCCCAAATTTTTTAGGGGGAGCATATAGTCGCCGCTTCGTCTGTCCGTCGGTGCACAAACTTGTTTCGTACCCAATTTTTTTTGTACCCAAATTTATATATGTACCCTTTTTTTTTCGTACCCAAATAGTTTTTTGTACCCTAATTTTTTCGTTCCCTATAGGTTTTCATAACCAAATTTTTTTTCGTACCCAATTTTTTTTTTACACAAATTTGTTCGAACCCAAATTTCTTTGAACCCATTTGTTCGTACTCAAATTTTTTTCGTACCCAAATTCGTTTTGTTCCCAATTTTTTTTGTACCCAAATTTTTATTTGAACCTTTTTTTTCGTACCCAAATAGTTTTTCGTACCCTAATTTTTTTTCATAACCAATTTTTTTTTCGTACCCACATTTTTTTGTACCCAATTTTTTCGTACTCAAATTTGTTCGTACCCAAATTTCTTCGTACCCATTTGTTCGTACTCATTTTTTTTTCGTACACAAATTTTTTCGTACCTTATTTTTTATTTGTACCCATTTTTTTCGTACCAAAATAGTTTTTTCGTTCCCTTATTTTGTTTGTACCCTTTTTATCGTACTCAAATTTGTTTTCGTACCCAAATTTGTTTTTTTTCCTACCCACATATTTTTTCGTACCATTTTTTTTTTAGAAATAATCGATTTTCAATTTGATTTCATCTCTCCACTCATTCCATCACGCGAAACCCTTAAGGTGTCGCAACTCTAGTAGAGGGAGGATAAAAACATGACTTAAATTAATATGTACTTTTATATGGAATGAGTGATGTATTGGACGTCATCATTGATGACGTTCAATCGAACGAATGATAAAGGGGGCTAACTTTCGTTAAGTTGAGGCAAATCACTGCGATTTGAGCGCCTTGAAAACTGGCCCAGCACGTTTGCTGAAATTTGACATGTATATGGACAAGAATGCGATCTACCTGTTGGCGTAGGCGTTATACCTGGCAAAAATCAAGTTTTTTATTAAATCACGTAAAGATTTCGCAAGTTCTACATTACCGGAATACAAAATGCGGTATGTGAATATACCGAAGTCCCTACCGAAATCTCCGAAATCAAACTTTGATAAAAACAATGTTTCATTAGTGATTTCAGTGTATTTCGCAACAATCTATATTAAAATACACAGTTTTTCGATAAATAATCAACATTAATGGGGATTTCGTGGGATCTCGGGGATTCCTGGGGAAATTTTGGTAATTACGGGAACTTCGGTATTTCTTCACACCCGTCAAAATGGCCGACTTCGTCAGAATGAACGCTTAGAAAGTATTTACAAAAAAACATCATCACAAACGATGTTCAGTGAACCTGTTTTGTAGATAAGTATACGATCCATTGGAAAACACTAACATTTGACATAAAAAAAACCCAGTGCATATGGAAATCTTCATCGTTCGAAATAGCAGACGGCGTCAAGACTCAATGGCTGCTAATACATGTTCGAAAAGAACTCGAGAAAGTATTAACAAAATAACATTATTAAAATGATGTAAAGTGAACGCTAATTCGCTGTTTTGTAGATAAGTATACGATCTATTGAAAAACCATAACATTTGACACAAAAACACCCATGGATATGGAAATCTTTAGCATAACGAAATAGCAGACAACACACGGCGTCTCATCTGGGTCTACGCTGTTTGCCAAGGCCGATAATATAATTAATGGAAATGCACAAACTCAGTAACTGGCAAGCATATATGCATTAGTAGGTTGTTTCGTGATTATTCAGAAACGACTACATAATTCTTTTGGTTCAGCCAGTGCAACTTAACAGAAATAAGTATAAAAAGTTTCTTCACCTGACAACAATGTGCCAACTTAATACAAGGTAAGTTGTTTACATTATTTAAAATATTGCAAGCTTACAGTACTCAACAATAAACAGCTGGTACAATGTAATGTCATCGTTTTAATTTTAATAAGCCCTTGGTAATTACCCTTTTTAATGTTATGGATCAATGCATCTCTAACACCTTCAATTGACTTGTTCATGAAAAATATTCACCCTCAGTGCATGTTATCCCATACACCATCAATCACTTACTAAGGCTCGATTGGTCATTCTTGGCTCGGGTACTACTTACCGGTACATGTACCCTGGGTACTCTTAACTTTACTACATGTTCCCCGGGTACGGTAAATAAACTTAAACATACCCGCAAATATTAGATTGTATCCGAGTTGTATATCCGTCAAAAATCTGATGTTGTTAAACATGCTACAGATAACGTAAAACAATATTGTTTACCTTAAACAACCTTCTCTTTTAAAAAATCTGCATCAACATGCTTTTTAGTTTGAGTGTTGAGAGGACGCCGTAGGAATAAGCAAGTAATCAAGAATACGTCTCTGTTTCTGCTTTTATTTCCTTCATGTATAATGACGATAAGGATTGACAACTAACATTGACGACAATGATCACAAGCATTTACGACTAACACTGACAACAAGCATTGGCGACTAGATGTAACATTGATGATTCTCTACAATAAATGAAATTAACAATAAAAAACGAATAATAAGATTATAGTACAACAGATAGGCTTTTCAAAGTATAATATAATAGCATACACTCATTAGAATAAGAGGTTTCATAAATAACAATTTGAAACATTTTGAATAAATATCGAAATATCTTATACAATATTTATTACACAGCATGAATTAATTGTTAAAACATAATATAAATACCGAATATGGTGTTCCCCATTTAACGGACCTTGCAAACCAAATAATGTTTCTTTTAAAAAATCTATGACGGTAAAAAGTGAACGTGCGAAGTTGTGGAAAATATTATACTTGACGACGTCATACAATGACGCGACTTTAAAGAATTTAAGATTTAAAATTAAATCACATTATTGATTTTAACAATGAGTTTTGATAATATAAATGCCATTGAACAGAAAATTGACATAAATGTAAACATAATTAATATTTACAAAATACCCGACAACAACCGATTTAGTGTTAAAATTCCCGGGTACGTTTTAGTATATTTACCGTACCCAGGGTACGAGCCTTACTAACTGTATTATTATTATATCTCACCGACTACAAGTTACCTTTTCCTTGTTGTGTTTATCAACCTGGAATTTATGTAAAATCCGGCTTTCTTTACTTTTATTTTTCATTCATTTGATTACGCAATTGTTGACGTACCTCGTGGAAAATTATTTGAATCTTTGGATTTTAATGGCGACAAGCTGGAAGTGTCAATTTATTTTAAAAACGAATCTAAGATTTTAAGTATTGTGTGTTTGTCATGCATAATTCAGTGTTTTCCAGAAAAAATTGAGTAGCCAGTTATATGGCCGGCAACTATGCAGTAAAACAAAAGCATTTATGACATTTACTTGATATATTTGGGAAAAGTAGCCGTCATGTAAATGTAAGAGTAAATGTAACCGGCGGAATCGCTGGCTGCCGGTATTTAAAGAGAACACTGATAATAGTAAACTAAATCTTTACGACACGATTACAGCATTGTAAAATTGTGTTTTGGGTGAAAATGGTTAGTAATTCATACATATGTTATTAAAAAATATTGTGCTTTAAAATTAATTTTGAGAATGGGATGGAAGAACAGAAAATGAAGAGCATACAGGGATGGAAATAAGTGGTTTCCCATGAGCCCTGGGCAAGTAGATTTTGGCCTGGGCAACTCATTTTCAAAAGTTGGTAAACTTCTTTTTTTTTAAGTTTAAATCAATTCAGTGCAATAAAAATTGAAAAACAATTGATCACCATGGATCAATACTAGTTAAATAACATTCATTATTTAGGAATAGGACATGATTCAATTCAGGCTCATAATAATACATCATGCATTGAACATGTGTTTTGTCAGCAAATGTATATAATTATCTATTATTTTATTTAAAAAATGTATAATAATATTCACATGTTCATATTTCTGGGCTCGTTATTCTTTATCTGGGCAACCAAAATACTAAAGATGGTTGCCCACAATAGTAAAAAGTTAGTTTCAATCCCTGGCATATCATTGTAACTTTATTGTTTAACTGCATTGCATTAAAATTGTGATTGAGGTAAGCTTGTTGTTTATAGTATATTTACTTTTTAGCTGGACTATTATATATGAAATATATATAGTGGACCTATCCTACTCACCCCGGCGTAGGTGCCCGCATTGGAATGTTTGCGTACCACCTCAAATATATTTCCTATGTCCATTGACATATTGCTATTATATTTTGCATACTTCTTTACCAACATAACCCCAATCTATAAACAAGAGCAGACAACTTTATCAAGCATTTTAACAGAATTAGGCCTATTTTCACTTAGAATATGCATATTATAGATAAATCTATGTTAAAGTTTGCATACCACCTTAAATATTTTCTATGTCCCTTGACATATTGCTTTCAAACATGTATTTTGCTTCTTAACCAACATGACCCCAATGTATAAACAAAAGCAGATAACTGTATCAAGCATTTTGTAACAATTATGGCCTTTTTTTTCACTAAGAATAAGCATATAATTGATAAATCTATTTAAAAGTTTGCGTACCACCTTTAAATGGCCACAACTTCTTTATTATGCTCCCCCCAAATTTTTTAAGGGGGGAGCATATAGTCGCCGCTTCGTCTGTCCGTTCGTGCAAAATTTTTGTCTGGGCTATTTCTCAGCAACTAATGACTGGAATTCAATTAAACTTAATGGGTAGCTTCACTACCAAGAGGACACATGCTTATTATCAGCCGGTTCTGGTCGGATGATTTTTCACAGAGTTACAATGTATGGCCCTTTGAAATTTTCCATTAACTGTACATATAACGCTATCTACCTGTTGGCGTATTCGTTATAACTTGGAAAAATCTACTTTTTGATTAAATCACGAAAAAGTGATGTTTTTTATTGTGCAATCGCTATAAACACGTGGCTTGGCCGGAAGTACATGTAGCTTTAATAGCAACCACAAGACAATTCACCCCCAGGAGACAATTCAAGGGCTAGACAATTCAAATTAGATTTTTCATAACCCAATTTTTCAATTTTGGTAATCATTTTTTTCGTACCCAAATGTATTTCGTACCCAAAATTGTTCGTACCTAAAAAAAAATTCGTACCCATTATTTTCGTACCCAAATGTTTTTCGTACCCAATTTTTATTGTACCCAATTTTTTTCGTGCCCCTTTTTTTTCGTACCCAATTTTGTTCTTTCCCATTTTTTTCGTACCTAAATTTTTGTTCGTACCAAATTTTTTTCGTACCAAATTTTTTTTTTCGTACCCATTTTTTTCGTACCAAAATGTTTTTTGTTCCCAATTGTTTTTGTACCAAATTTTTTTTTTTCGTACCCATTTTTTTCGTACCCAAATGTTTTTCGTACCCAAATTTGTTCGTACCCATTTTTTTTTCGTACCAATCTTTTTCGTACCCAAATTTAATCGTACCCAATTTTTTTTTCATACCCATTTTTTTCGTACCCAAATAAAAAAATTCGTACCCAATTTTTTAGTACCCAAATTTGTTTCGTACCCAGATTTTTTCGTAACTAAATTTTTATTTGTACCCATTTTTTTTTACCCAAATAGTTTTTCGTACCCTTATTTTTTTAGTTTCCTTTATTTTTTCGTACTCTAATTTGTTTTCGTAACCAAATTAGTTTTTTTCCTGCCCATATTATGTTCGTACCCATTATTTCTTTGTACACAAATTTGTTCGTACCCAAATTTTTTTCGTACCCATTTGTTCGTACTCAAATTTTTTTCGTACACAAATTTGTTCGTACCTAATTTTTTATTCGTACCCATTTTTTTCGTACCCAAATAGTTTTTCGTACCTTTATTTTGTTCGTACCCTTTTTTTTTGTACTCCAATTTGTTTTCGTACCCAAATTTTATTTCTTTTTCGTACCCACTGCCCACATATTTTTTCGTACCAATTTTTTTTTAGAAATAATCGATTTTCGATTTGATTTGAACTCTCCACTCATTCCATCCCGCGAAACCCTTAAGGTGTCGCAACTCTAGTATGGAATGAGTGATGTATTGGACGTCATCATTGATGACGTTCATTCGAACGAATGATAAAGGGGGCTAAGTTTCATTAAGTTGGTGCATATAGTCGCGATTTGGGAGTCTTGAAAACTGGTCGGTTACTTTTGCTGAAATTTGACATGTATATGGACAAGAATGCGATCTACCTGTTGGCGTAGGCGTTTTACCTGTGAAAAATCTAGTTTTTGATTAAATCACGAAAAAGTTTCGCAAGTTTTACATAACCGGAATTACAAAATGCGGTATGTGGATATACCGAAACCCTACCGAAATCCCCGAAATCAAACTTTGATAAAAACAATGTTTCATTAGTGATTTCAGTGTATTTCGCAACAATCTATATTAAAATACGCAGTTTTTCGATAAATAATCAATATTAATGGGGATTTCGTGGGATCTCGGGGATTCCTGGGGATTTTGGTAATTGCGGGAATGTCGGTATTTGTTCACACACGTCAAAATGGCCGACTTCGACAGAAAGAACGCTTTAAAAGTATTTACAAAAAAACATCATCTCAAACGATGTAAAGTGAACGCTACTTATCTGTTTTGTAGATAAGTATACGATCCATTGGAAAACACTAACATTTGACATAAAAAAACGCCAGTGGATATGGAAATCTTCATCGTTTGAAATAGCAGACGGCGTCGACCAAAGGCGAAAAGAACGCGAGAAAGTATTAACAAAATAACATAATTAAAAACGATGTCAAGTGAACGCTAATTCGCTGTTTTGTAGATAAGTATACGATCTATTGAAAAACCATAACATTTGACATAAAACACCCGTGGATATGCAAATCTTCTGCGTACCAAAGAGCAGACATCATGCGGCGTCTAATCTGAGTCTACGCTGTTTGCCAAGGCCGATAGTATAATGAATGGAAATGCACAAACTCAGCAACTGGCAAGCATATATGCATTAGTAGATTGTTTCGTGATTATTTAGAAACGACTACATAATTCTTTTGGTTCAGCCAGTGCAACTTAACAGAAATAAGTATAATAGTTTCTACACCTGACAACAATGTGCCAACTTTATACAAGGTAAGTTGTTTACATTATTTAAAATATTTCAAGCTTACAGTATACAACAATAAACAGCTGGTACAATGTAATGTCATCGTTTTAATTTTAATAAGCCCGTGGTTAATTACCCTTTTTAATCTTATGGTTCAATGCATCTCTAACACCTTCAGTTGACATTCTCGGCTCGGGTACTACTTACCGGTACATGTACCCCGGGTACTCTTAACTTTACTTACATGTAGCCCGGGTACGGTAAAGAAACTTAAACATACCCGCAAATATTAGATTGTATCCCAGTTGTATATCTGCCAAAAATCCGATGTCGTTAAACATGCTAGCGATTAAAGTAAAACAATATTGTTTACCTTAAAGAAACTTCTCTTTAAAAAAAATCTGCATCAACATGCTTTTTAGTATGAGTGTTGAGAGGACGCCGTAGGAATAATCAAGTAATCAAGAATACGTCTCTGTTTCTGCTTTTATTTCCTTCATGTATAATGACGATAAGGATTGACGACTAACATTGACGGCAATGATAACAAGCATTGAAAACTAACACTAACGACAAGGATTGGCGACTAGATGTAACATTGACGATTCTCTACAATAAATGAAATTAACAATAAAGAATGAATAATACGATTATAGTACAACAGATCTGCTTTTCGAAGTATAATATGATAGCATACACTCATTAGAATAAAAGGTTTCATAAATAACAATTTGAAACATTTTCAATAAATATCGAAATATCTTATACAATATTTATTACACAGCATGAATTATTTGTTAAAACATAATATAAATACCAAATATGGTGTTCCCCATTTAACGGACCTCGCAAACCAAAAAATGTTTCTTTAAAAAAATCTATGACGGTAAAAAGTGAACGTGCGACATCGCGGAAAATATACTTGACAACGTCATACAATGACGCGACTTTAAACAATTTAAGATTTTAAATTGAATCACATTAATGATTGTAAAAATGAGTTTTGATAATACATTGTATAAATGCCATTTAACAGAAAATTGACATAAATGTAAACATAATTAATTTTTACAAAATAGCCGACAACAACCGATTTAGTGTTAAAATTCCCGGGTATGTTTTAGTATATTTACCGTACCCAGGGTACGAGCCTTACTAACTGTATTATTATTATATCTCACCGACTACCTTTACCTTGTTGTGTTTCAACCTGAAATTTATGTAAAATCCGGCTTTCTTTACTTTTATTTTTCATTCATTTGATTACGCAATTGTTGACGTATCTCGTGGAAAATTATTTGAATCTTTGGATTTTAGTGACGACAAGCTGGAAGTGTCAATTTATTTTTTACAATGAATCTAAGATGTATTTAATTTTTGTGTGTTTGTCATGCATAGTTCAGTGTTTTCCAGAAAAATTTGAGTAGCCAGTTATATGGCCGGCAACTATGCAGTAAAACCAAAGCATTTGTGACATTTACTTGATATATTTGGGAAAAGTAGCCAGCATCAAGAGTTAATGTAACCGGCAAGATCGCTAGCAGCCGGTATTTAAAGAGAACACTGATAATAGTAAACTAAATCTCTACGACGGGATTACAGCTTTGTAAAATTGTTTTTTGGGTGATAATGGTTAGTAATTCATACTAATGTTATTAAAAAATATCGGCTTTAAATTTAATTTTGAGAATGCGATGGAAGAACAGAAAATGAAGAGCATACAGGGATGGAAATAAGTGGTTTACCGTGAACCCGGGGCAAGTAGATTTTGGCCTGGGCAACTCAATTTCAAAAGTTGGTAAACTTCTTTTTTTAAAGCTTAAAACAATTCACTGCAATAAAAATTGAAAAACAATTGATCACCATGGATCAATACTAGTTAAATAACATTCATTATTTAGGAATAGGACATGATTCAATTCAGGCTCATAATAAAACATCATGCATTGAACATGTGTTGTCAGCAAATGTATTTAATTATCTATTATTTTATTAAAAGAATGTATAATATTAACATGTTCATATTTCTGGGCTCGTTATTCTTTATCTGGGCAACCAAAATACTAAAGATGGTTGCCCACAATAGTAAACAGTTAGTTTCAATCCCTGGCATATCATTGTATTCTATTGTTATAAGCATTGCATTAAAGTTGTGATTGAGGTTAGCCTGTTGTTTATGGTATATTTACATTTTAGCTTGACTGTTATATATGAAATATATATAGTCGAGCTATCCTACTCAACCCGGCGTCGGCGTGCGCATTGGAATGTTTGCGTACCACCTCAAATATATTTCCTATGTCCATTGACATATTGCTTTTATATTTTGCATACTTCATTACCGACATAACCCCAATCTATAAACAAGAGCAGACAACTCATTTACTGTATCAAGCATTTTAACAGAATTAGGCCCCTTTTCACTTAGAATAATATGCATATTATTGATAAATCTATGTTAAAGTTTGCATATGACCTCAAATATTTTTTATGTCCCTTGACATATTGCGTTCATACACCATGTATTTTGCTTATTAACCAACATGACCCCAATGTATAAACAAGAGCAGATAACTGTATCAAGTATTTTGTAACAATTATGGCCTTTTTTTCACTTAGAATAAGCATATAATTGATAAATCTATTATTAAGTTTGCGTACCACCTTTAAATTGCCATAACTTGTTTATTATGCTCCCCCCCAAATTTTTTAGGGGGAGCATATAGTCGCCGCTTCGTCTGTCCGTCGGTGCACAAATTTGTTTCGTACCCAATTTTTTTGGTACCCAAATTTATATATGTACCCTTTTTTTTTCGTACCCAAATAGTTTTTTGTACCCTAATTTTTTCGTTCCCTATAGGTTTTCATAACCAAATTTTTTTTCGTACCCAATTTTTTTTTTACACAAATTTGTTCGAACCCAACTTTCTTTGAACCCATTTGTTCGTACTCAAATTTTTTTCGTACCCATATTCGTTTTGTTCCCAATTTTTTTTGTACCCAAATTTTTATTTGAACCTTTTTTTTCGTACCCAAATAGTTTTTCGTACCCTAATTTTTTTTCATAACCAATTTTTTTTTCGTACCCACATTTTTTTGTATCCAATTTTTTCGTACACAAATTTGTTCGTACCCAAATTTCTTCGTACCCATTTGTTCGTACTCATTTTTTTTTTCGTACACAAATTTTTTCGTACCTTATTTTTTATTTGTACCCATTTTTTTCGTACCAAAATAGTTTTTTCGTTCCCTTATTTTGTTTGTACCCTTTTTATCGTACTCAAATTTGTTTTCGTACCCAAATTTGTTTTTTTTTTCCTACCCACATATTTTTTCGTACCATTTTTTTTTAGAAATAATCGATTTTCAATTTGATTTCATCTCTCCACTCATTCCATCACGCGAAACCCTTAAGGTGTCGCAACTCTAGTATGGAATGAGTGATGTATTGGACGTCATCATTGATGACGTTCAATCGAACGAATGATAAAGGGGGCTAAGTTTCATTAAGCTGGCGCATATAGCCGCGATTTGAGTCAATTGAAAACTGGCCCAACACGTTTGCTGAAATTTGACATGTATATGAACCAGAATGCGATCTACCTGTTGGCGTTGTCGTCATATCTGGGAAAAAACAACTTTTCGAGTATTTTGTGTTTAAATATTTTTTATGGGAAACGGCACGCGCTCAAATAAACATTGTGACGTCACTTCACGAACAGCGCTAGAGATCCGCCATCTTGTAAGTTGTAACGCGACAAAGAAACTCAGTGTTATTAATTCAATAAACACAGAAAAATATGATTGTGTTTAATAATCATTAATACAAATGCCTATATTTTGTGCAGTGGATGTTTATTCAGACAGATACGGCAGAATTATGTAAGTATCTTTGTGTACTTTATAGTAGATTTGATAGTGGTAAACAACTGCGTACCGGTAAAGTTCAATCTAGCCGATTTTACTACGCAAGAAATTTAAGTATCTCACTGGCAAAATGAGCTTGACACATAAACAACAACCGGATCCGATTTACACTCACATAATATTGTGGGAATCCGATGCAATGCAAATTACTAATGTTTGATAACGTTTGATGAATTCGTTATATCAATATGCATTAACTTTCAAGGGGAATAATTTTAATTGAAATGTGCGATTCAATGACAGTGTTATATTGGGATAATAAGTCGTTTAGCCGTTATCATGATAAGTATTTAGTTTGTTGTGTTTCATTTTCATTAAAACATAGTTTTACTGTTTTATCCTTAAAGTAAAACAGTTCAGTAGTCATTATATCTTGAATTTTAAATATTGAAATAGATGTCGGATATTTCATATTTTCGGACGTTGCTACGTAAGCTAGTTGTCAATATAATTATTAATATACTGATTTACCTTTTACGCATACAGTTGTGCAACTGTTGTCTACGTAATGATACGCTATTTAATGTCTATAATGTCTTCCTGCCCCTGATGATAATAAGTCTTTAACTCAACAAACACCAGCAATGTCAATGGTCTGTCAACATTAGAAAAATATTAGCTAAAGAAACTTCAGCGTACAATTTATATAGTATTGACATACCTGTACGCTGAAGCCAACCCTGTATCGAAAGTCAACCAGAGTCGTAACATATTTATGTCACGCTATAAATCAAAGAATACTCATTTTCTTGGATACATTTCTACATATATTGATGAATGAATATAAATTACTGCACTGAGGAATATTTTAAGGTTCAAATGTTTCAAATGCATCTTACAATAGATGAAAATAACTCTCATCAGTCTGAAATTCACAATTTTGAAGCCATTGTCGCTTTGTCCAAGACTAGTTTTAATTTGGATACTTTCGAACGACCTTGACATTTTTTTGCTGAAATTGTAAACATCACTTTTGTTTTGTGAAATCTATTATTTGTGATTAACAACATAAGTCTGGTGGATTATAAAACTGATTTCAGTGTGAATCGGGTAGTTTTAAATATTTACTTTTAGTTTGTATTTACACTACAATTTGTTCACAAAACAAGCCAGAATATTCTAAAATACCGGGAAATGTCATTCTGAATTTGAAAACACTTGAGCACATGGTATGTTACTAAAAGTAGAAATACCATCATATGACCGTGAAATGTCGGGAGATTCGCATTTCAAGAAAGTCTGTCACATCGCTGTTTTTCTCCATATGTAAGAGCAGAATAGATAAATTTTAAATGTTTAAGATAGTAGTTTGTGAAAGAATGTATCAGTTAAATGTGAAAAATGTCAATCTTTCCAATCAAGTGATTGATATGGGCCAATAACTGCATTTAAAAGCTGTTTTGGACCGGTCTTTGTTAACTGTCCACTTTTGGGCATTTTCTGGTTGACTTTCGTAATGGGGTTGGTCCATAACTATAAAGTCGCGCCAGTCAAAAGTCATAAAAAGCGACATTTAAAGTTATGGTAGCCAGACGTAAGAAAAATATGTACAACTGAGCAATCAATCATGACAGACTGATGTCTCAGGTTAGTGCAGTGATTTTTCCACCAGATTCTCACCAAGGTGATCCCGGTTGATTTCACCACAATTGAATATATGTCAGTACACAAATAAATTATACAGCAGGTAATGACAATCGATAAATGTCTTAGTTTTAATTTAATTGTTCGCACAAATTTGGACACTCTTTGTGTCTGAGATATGTTGGGTTAAATGACCTTTACAACAAAACATACATCTCTGAATCTGCGATACATTACAGTTAAAGTTTAACACATGTAAAATACCAGTATTCAGATCTGAAAATATCCTTAAAAACTCGTATGGTATGAAATACATATATCTTGTGACGTATTTTCATTTTAAATCTTGAATTTGATGACTACTTGAATTTAATGATGACAAGTCGGACATGCAGTTAAATATTTTAATACGTCTATCGTGTGACATAATTTCATTTAAACTCTAGATTGTAACGACATTAGTCTGACGCGTGCGGCGTTATTTTGTTTAACAGTAAAACAAAAATTAAGTAGACTATCAAAAAAATACAAAAAGTGTACTTGTAAATAAAAACTCCTTCATTCCGTATAAAGATTGTACGTTACAGCAGAGCTCCAGATAACTTTTCTGAGTAATTTGGTTAATACCCACTACTTTTGAGTTCAATTGGGTATTTTCATATTCAATTGGGTACAAAAAAGTCGGTACCCACTACCGGGTACTTTAATTGACAATTGGGTACCTTTGTTTTAAAATTGGGTATGTTCATTGTCTTAAATTCTCACCTGCTTACCTGAATAAGCTGGTTGTAGTTCCACTCTTAATTGATTAGTTTCAGAGATTTTGTGTAATTATGTAGATGTATCCATAATATACAGTCTTGATTAAAAAAAAAAGTTCAACGGTTTTTTCCACCAGTTTTCTTACAATGTAAGCACTGACAGCGATTGCCTCCGACATAATATCGTCAAGAATTAGTTTCACTATATTTTCCGCTTCTGATTTTGTGTTGCCTGCGGTTAAATATCTTAAAATTGAGTTTCTTTGTTCCTAGGATACGATGTTTCCATTTTTAAGGCCTCACGGTTTCGACATTTTCACAACAATAACACGTAGTCACACACTTTTTTCCGTACATATTATTGTGCTGAAGGTTATACTGAAAGCACTTGGACAAAGCGGAAAGAATCCGGGTATTCTGACCAGGGTATTTCCGGGACAAATTTACTCGTTATGCAAAGGAAAAATATGATATGCATAATCGGCAATTTCAATTGGGTTTCGGAACGCATGGTTTTATTTTTCTATGCGTAATCGGCAATTTTACATTGGGTATTTACACAAATGCGCACCTTATCTGTAGCTCTGTTACAGTAATCTGTGAAACAAAGTCATTAATAAAACAAAAAAATATGTTTGACCACAACGGTGGCTAATAATGTTTACGAAAAATACAAACAATATAGATTTATCTATTACATAACATGTTAGAATTTTATCATGCATTTATAATCACTCATAAAGAGATTTCAATAAACAGTTACATGCATAGACAGTTTTTTTAAGCCAGTGTCTTTTGAATTCAGAAAATAATCAAGATAAACCATAAAATTGGGAAAAATAGATAGTAAACCATAAAATTGAGAAAAATGAGGCATTATTAATATGATTATAAATAACAGAATTACAATAATATTGTTTAAAAGTGCATGATTGAGTGCATTTTAAAATTTATATTATAAAATGCTGCTTGAATTTCTTTTTACCTTTCATATGAAAAAAAAGAAATATTATCTGCTAATGCAAAATATGCGTAAGCTGGTTTATGGTCATTTCGTAGCAAAAGAGAAGAAAATAAGTGCATTAAATAAATGAATTCATATTTTTGTATCTGGAATAGTTGTACTTTAAATAGATCCTCCACCCTTTTATGGCCGAATAAGGGCTAAATTGCTTTCCGACTTGAAATGAAAAGGCATATTGGTTGATCGTGTAGCGTTTATGTGCAAAATTTGAGAGCCAATCGATAAAGCTTGTTGATGCCAAAACAGGTAATAATAATAATTTATTATCAGGTACATGTACACAAGCAAATAAGTATATTTAACCCTTTCAGTGCGGGAACCGAATTTTAAAGGCCTTTGAAAACAGTTTGGATCCAGATGAGACGCCACAGAACGTGGCGTCTCATCAGGATCCAAACTGTTTGCTATTCTGATAGTATTCTTTGAAAAAAAAATGAAGAAAATGCTGATTTTAGAAATTCAGCAGACAACATTTTAGCAGACGACAAATTTCCCAGCATGCAAAGGGTTATTAAGATGCTTAAGGTGTGGAAGACTCATAATCAGGTTTGGTGTCCCTCAAACCCTAAGCGTCTTGTAATTCCCTATGCAGTTTGTATAGATAGTGCCGCATCCTGACACGTAAAGCTTGTGCTTTGTTGGCAGCGTTAGTTGGCTGTTAACAGGTTCATTGTGGTTATCTCCAACATCAGTCTGTCCGTCTGTCCTAGCCACTATTTCCTACACCATAAGCACTAGAACCTTGAAACTTAAACACATGGTAGCTATGAGCATTATGTGCGACCCTGCACTATTTGGAATTTTGATCTGACCCCTGGGTCAAAAGTTAAAGGGGATGGGGTGGAGACGGGTCAGAGATTTTCACTCATTTTTAGCTCGACTAATATATATGAAATATATATAATGGAGCTATTCTGATCACGTCAGCGTTACCGTTAGCGTGCACATGTTAAAGTTTGTGTACTACCCCAAATATTTTCTTTGTCCTTTAACAAATTACTTTTATATTTTGCATACATGTACTTCTTTACCAACATGACCCTTATCTATAAACAAGAGCAGACAACTGTATCAAGCATTTTGACAGGATTATTGCCCCTTTTACACTAAGAATATGCATACACTGTCACTCCAATATAACGCGGATGACGGGGTCCAAGCCACGCAACAGCGTTATAAACGGAAAGCGTTATAAGTTTTGAGCTAATTTATTTAAGGGGCTATAAAAACAGGTAAAGTATAGCCTATAATATAGGTCTTGTGTATCTTCATGCTGTGTTGTCAACCGCAAATACATGCATGTAAACCGAATCGAGCGATAACAGTATAACTACCGCTTTTCTAATGTGCACATTTATCCGATAATCCAATATAATTACATCACTTACGAAAAAATAATGTTTAACATTTATGACAAGAAATATGTTTACGAACTTCGTAAACAAATTCATATGCCTACGCCATTTTTCAGAAAAATTAGTACAGTGCATTATGGGACACAGCTTTCATTGGACGAGCGAATTTAAATTTAGATTGAATGCAATACGATGCAATACGATACATGTACAAAGAAATGTTTTATTGCGTCATACGCAGCATGTAAAAAACGTGCTTTCCGTGGACTTTCTGATAACTGGCAAAAATTTAAGTGCATCTCTGTTAACTATTACACTGCGTTAGCATGTAAATAAATCGTCAGGATTTTTAACCAGGTTTTCCAAAGGAAAAAAATGGTTATTAGATTGGTGAATGCGGGCGGGCTGGCGGAACAAGCTTGTCCGGGCCATAACTATGTCGTTCATTGTCAGATTTTATAATCATTTGGCACATTTGTTCACCATCATTGGACGGTATGTCGCGCGAAATAATTACGTCGATATCTCCAAGGTCAAGGTCACACTTTGAGTTCAAAGGTCAAAAATGGCCATAAATGAGCTTGTCCTGGCCATAACTATGTCATTCATTGTGTGATTTTAAAATCATTTGGCACATTTGTTCACCATCATGGGACGGTGTGTCGCACGAAAGAATCACGTCAATATCTCCAATGTCAAGGTTGCCACGAATAAAAATAGATTTTTTTAAAAAACAAACTTATAAAGGGGGTTAATTTTGTTTGTTCATTTCAAAAGTTCAGTTTGACTTTTCTCCCTATCAGATTTTTTTTTCACAATGAAAACCTGGTTTTGTGACAATTTTGTCCCTTGTATGGAATGAGTGATGTATTGGACGTCATCATTGATGACGTTCAATCGAACGAATGATAAAGGGGGCTAAGTTTCGTTAAGTTGGGGCATATAGTCGCGATTTGAGTCAATTGAAAACTGGCCCAACACGTTTGCTGAAATTTTACATGTATATGAACCAGAATGCGATCTACCTGTTGGCGTTGTCGTCATATCTGGGAAAAAACAACTTTTCGAGTATTTTGTGTTTAAATATTTTTTCTGCGAAACCACACGCGCTAAGATAAACATTGTGACGTCACGTAATAAAAGCGCTTAGGCTAGCTTCCATCTTGTTAAGAAAACAAAGTAACTGACGTTACTCATTATTAATGCAATATACAGTTAGGCGTTAAATCGATAAACAACGACGTAATAATTGTGTTTGAATATCAATACGAAGTACACATGTATGTCTTTTGTGGAGATCGAGTGTGGTTGTTTAGATATATATATAAATGACATAAATCTATGTGTTATTGTGAGCGACAAGTTGAAGAAAGGTTTACACGGCGAGGCTTTCCAAGACGTGTCGGATAAATGTAAGAACACACTCGTATTAACATGGTATTCTATTTATCCGATAATACCTTTAAAATACATGATAATCATGAGACAAATACATTATTAATTTAGGGTTTAATTATTGAATCAATAAATAAACGTGAGCAGCAAATCAATTAAGTATAAACAACACGCTTACCTTAAAGGGGCCTTTTCACAGATTTTGGCATTTGTTTAACTTATTCATTAAATGCTTTATATTGATAAATGTAAACATTGGATCGTAAAAGCTCCAGTAAAAAATCAAGAAAAAAAAATAAAAAAAGGAAAAGAACATTGCCCGAAGCAGGTTTCGAACCAGTGACCCCTGGAGTCCTGCCTGAGTCCTGAAGTAAAAACGCTTTAACCTACTGAGCTATTACGCCGAGTACACATGCTTGACGTATTTTATACCTTATATAAGCAATCTTCGTAGTTTCACAAAATTTAACGACAAAAACAGAACTCTCCAAATTATTCAATCGTTTCGCGTTGCAACGCTTTATAATTTTTAGGTTTTAAAATCGTCAAAAGATGCATATAATGGCTATATTAGAGCATGGTTAATGTTCAGTATTACTGTTTCCTCACAAATATCATAACTAAAACGAAAACTTACGAATCTGAAACAACTTTTTTCAATTTTGTCAATTTACCAAAGCGTGAAAAGATCCCTTTAATGACGACGATAATCCAATATGTATAACAATTACAATTATGTATGATAAACACACAATCCGAAATACGTTTTTGCATTCGTTCTATGCTTTAAACAAATAAATAACTGTTAAAAACATCCAGAGAATTTAACTTAAAATTGTTTGTTTTGACAAATAAATTACGTCACACAACATACGTCATAATTGCGCAATCAGTTGCATGCAAAATAAAAGTACGGAAAGCCGGTTTTGAGAAATGTTTATATAGATAAGCAAAATAGTATGATTCGAACAATAACAAACGGCAGAGCGGGGACGGACTTCTCAAAATAGCACTTATTGAAATAGTTTCATGTATATTAAAATCCCTGCGATATCTTTGGTGACCTTCATCAAATTCATAGAAAAAAATAAAATACAATGCAAGTATCACGTGTACTTGAATTTGTCCGACGAGTTGAAGAAAGGTTTACACGGCGAGGCTTGCCGTGAGCAACACATCATTAGCAGCATAAAGTGCGTAACAAATAAACAAAATAATCAAACATAATAATAATTTAACGTAGCACATTTAAATATCTATTGCAACTGACACCGTTTTGTAGCGAAATTTGATGACTCAATTTCAGCTTTAACAAGAGTTATAAAAATACTTAATTAAGTATAAACGTCACGCTTATCTAAATGACATCGTTAATCCAATGTTTGTAACAATAAGTTGACTACTTTAATCCAAAGTTTATAACAAACACCTTGAAACGATATGCACTTCCACCTTTATTAATCCATGTCTTTATCGAAACTTAGTTCAAACCACACAATTGTATTGTATTTCTATCTATGTTTACATTTATGCATGATGAACACACAATCCGAAATACGTTTTGCATTCGTTCGATGCTTTAAACAAATAGTTTACAAATAAAAAACACAACGTCCGCGACATGTCCTTAAATTCCAGAGAGTGTAAATAAAACTGTTGTGTTTCGTCACCGAAATGACGTCACACAATGTACTGCGTAGTACATTTCGTAATATAAAATCAAAGCGCTGATTGCATTGCAAAATGAATTCAACACTATCTTGAACGCAAAGCTATAATGATGTTTCAATAAAATACACAGAATTTTGTAGACACAGAAAAAGGCTTAATCTTCGATGTTGTTATATTTTCAGCCTTCAGAGGCTGGTAGCGGTATTGTGTTTTTATTATTTTTTAAGAAACCTTGTTTTTAATGAAAATTCAATACTGCTCCAGCAGCTGGAGTTTCACTTCTTTATATTAATGCTAGTCGATAGTGTTTAAGATGGGGATGTCCGACACAATGCAGTGGTTTGCTCGTTTCACGTTTTTAATATTATAGTCATGGGAATTGATGTTCTACTTTTTAAGGTAGCTAATCGAACGGCTTCGAAACAATAAACATGTCTGCGAGTATTATGGTTTATTTCATGTGATATGTATATTAAATTTTTGCGAGAACTTTGGTTACCATCATTAAATGCATAAAAAGAAATAGGTTTTCAATTTTATTTCATCTCCCCACTCATTCCATCCCGCGAAACCCTTAAGGTGTCGCAACTCTAGTATGGAATGAGTGATGTATTGGACGTCATCATTGATGACGTTCAATCGAACGAATGATTAAGGGGGCTAAGTTTCATTAAGTTGAGGCATATAGTCGCGATTTGTGGCGCTTGAAAACTAGTCGGTTACTTTTGCTGAAATTTGACATGTATATGGACAAGAATGCGATCTACCTGTTGGCGTAGGCGTTATACCTGGGGAAAATCTAGTTTTCGAGTATTTTGTGTTTAATTTTTTTTGTGGGAACGGGCACGCGCTCAAATAAACATTGTGACGTCACTTCACAAACAGCGTTAGACATCCGCCATCTTGTAACGCGACAAAGAAACTCAGTGTTATTAATTCAATAAGCACAGAAAATATGATTGTGTTTAATTATCATTAATACAAATGTCTATATTTTGTGCAGCGTATGTTTATTCAGACGGATACGACAGAATTATGTAAGTATCATTGTGTACTTTACAGTAGATTTTACTACGCAAGAAATTTATTATATCTCACTGACAAAATGAGCTTGACACATAAACAACAACCGGATCGGATTTACATCCACATATTATTGTGCGAATCCGATGCAATTCAAATTACTAATGTTTGATAACGTTTGATGAATTCGTTATATCAATATGCATTAACTTTCAAGGGGAATAATTATAATTGAAATGTGCGATTCAATGACAGTGTTATATTGGGATAATAAGTCGTTTAGCCGTAACAGATAAGTATTTAGTTTGTTGTGTTTCATTTTCAACATAGTTTTACCGCTTTTTCCTTAAAGTAAAACAGTTCAGTCGTCATTATATCTTGAATTTTAAATATTGAAATACATGTCGGATATTTCATATTTTCGGACGTTGCTACGTAAGCTAGTTGTCAACATAATTATTAAGATACATATTTACCTTTTACCATACAGTTGTGCAGCTGTTGTCTACTTAATGACGCGCTGTTTAATGTCTATAATGTTTTTCTGCCCGTGATGATAATAAGTCTTTAAATCAACAAACCCCAGCAATGTCAATGGTCTGTCAACATTAGAAAAATATACGCTAAAGAAACTTCAGCGTACAATTTATATGGTATTGACATACCCAGTCTGCAAAACTAACTTTTTTGTCTTCATAGCCAATGTAGCTATGAAACTTTGAAAATGTCATAGCCAGAGGGAATTTTTCATAGCCAGACAAAAATGAATTCATTACAGTGACATTATCATGAAAGGACGATTCAACAACAGTCGTTATTTAAAGTTCCATATAGATTGCAATTGGGGGGTTAAGATTGTAAACAAATCAGTAGTCCAGGTTTCAAACTTTTATTCCATGACATCTGACTCTGAGAGTTCTTTACAATATTTTGCAATGTTATTTTCATTATTTTCGAAGTTTTCATCATCATCAACATCATCATCATCCTCATCATCGTCACTCTCATCATCGGAAAGACTGTCAGTGTCAATAGATCTAGCTCCATCCAGAGGTACGTCCACATCAGTTGACACCTCATCAACGGTTGTTGATGCCTTTGTCTTCTTTCTCATGAAGTTCGGACGCCTGGGTCTGGAAGATGAGGTCTGAAATATATTGCATACAGACTTTGAAAAGTTTTAAATTATACAAATATTTGTTGACAACACTTGCTGTAGTGAATATAGGAAGTTAAGACTTTTTAGTTTTGTTACTGTAAACCTGTGAAAAAAAGAAATATAGCAGTATTATAAAACTTTTCATTCTCTTTATACGACTTACAGCCCAAAGATCTATTGCTGATGTTGGGTCAAATGATGCCACAGGTGCAGATTCCAATTTTACCAAACACAAGCCTGACATGGTGCTGCTCTTCAGACGGCATCTCCTGTCTTTAGATGGAAATAATGAGAAATGCATTAAGTCTAATAATAAGATCACATAAAGATAAAATTAATATAATTCAATTTGACACTAAATTAAATTGTCCAAAAATATTTTTGTTTACCTGTCTTCATCAGTTTCATGTGTGAGAAAGATCTCTCGTTGAATACTGAAGTAGGTGGGAGGCTCAGAATCAAGTCAACCATATCTAAAGCCTGATCAACCCCATGGCCATTTAAAACACTAGCGGCATCTTCCCAATGCAGCTCTTTAATTTGGGCACCATACCTTGAAAATATTATAAGGATATTTTTATTGTATAATAATACTGATCTTTTATTTAAACATAAAATTCTGATAAATAAATCAGTTATCATTAAGGCTAGTTAAAGAATTTCATTTTCAATTCAAGAACTGGGGGAGACAAGTTTTTTAAGTGAAAGGTTATTTGGAAATTCAAAATATTCATTTTTACATCAAAAACTATATTCACCTTGAATACAGCAGATTCTTCAGGAGTTGAAACTCTACTTTCACTGCTTCCTCATCTATTGCAGGAAAACGCTTGGACAGCTCAGTGATGTGATTCCGACCAAACCCTGATACAGAAGAACAATTTTAATTAACGTTCAGTATTATTCTCATCACAAAATCAGAATGAGTCTGAATGACTTAATTTATTTAAAATGAATATATTTGGTGTTTGTTTTTTTTTTGTAGAAGAACACTTGTCTTTGTAGCATTTCAATCCAAAATTCCATGATAACATTAAAGAATCGAAGAATTTAGAAAGATGTAATAATGGTTTTTAACTTTATAATAATAATCCTGGCATATTAAATAATATAATGTCATAAATGACTGTCTGTAAATTAAAAAAAATACTGACAGAAGTGCTACAGGTACATGACAAAAATAAATAATTATTTTAACGTGTGTGTTATTAAATGGAAATCCATAATTATAACTTAAGACAAACAAATCATAATTAAATTATTTGTGTAGAGTATCAATTAAAACGTTCAAACTGGCAACTAATGTGCAGAACAAACAAAAAACAAAGAACACTGTGATTCATGGCAACTTTCAACATATAACATTTTGTAACTTGAACATGAGCTTCACCCTGTATAGCCTTCCGGTCGTCATGACTAGGCCAGATTTTGAAATTTACTATCTGTGATGCTTCTAACAAATCATCATCATTAGACAATCTTGCAGAGATTTCTTCAGATACTGAGTTTGCTAGAGCATTTTGATAGCTATTTGGTGAAATCCCTTTCTGGGTAAGTTTGACCCCTTTGTAGGTCTGACTCTCCATGATTGTTCTGACAACATCTTCCTCATCACTATTTATCAGAAGATAATTCTTTCAAATTTTCTTGTTCAAATTCAATAATGTATTATTCTTAAAAGATGTACTTTGCAATAATCACTATCTTTAAAATCGATTTTAATATATTATTTTGTTTTTCTTCTCCTTACCAGTAAACATATTTTTGATAAAAAAAAATATATATAGAGTTTCATGAATATGTTATTTAAAAGGATGTTAATAATTATTATTTTTTATATCATATGTGAATAATTATGTTCTTTACCTTTGGCAAACCTCAAGATCTGATAAACTCTGGAGAGTTGACTGCTTCATGTGTTTCACATCGCCTAGAGTAGTTGTTGGGTCTTGCAGCAGCTTCGACATACGACTGACTGGCTCTAGAATGTTCTGAATGAAAATTTTAAAAATCAAATATAAAATACATTTACATCAAAGGAAAATATAACCATATAATGTAGAAATAAGGTCTTAATTTTAACAGAATGTGAATTAAGCTAATTTATTTATCCTTTGTTTACTTTTCAATAATTGCATTTCACTGAACTGATACAATCATACAAACAGTGAAACCTCCTTATAGTAACTTAAATTAAAGAATGGTTACCTTCAGTACAACCAGGAAAACCATAATGGTCATTGATGTTGCCAACTTGTGCAGACCTTCAGCCTTGCTGTTGCTGTTGGAGGCATGTCCAAGATGTGTTGTGATAGGGACGTAGGCCCTGAGAAATGTGTTGATGGCTTTCATCATATGAGAAACCCATCTTGTTCCGCCTGCTCTGGTTGGCATCAATGGCACTGATTTCGGATTAAGAGCTTTAAAGGTTCTAGCTAGTTCTTTTTGTTGCTTGGAACTGCGTTTATACCAGTAGAACACACCAACTAATAAAGTCATTGCTTTGTCATATGTCTTGTTTGTCTTAAACACATCTTTTATGGCTAATTCTAGCCGATGGGCAAGGCAGTGAGTTATTACCAAGCCAGGCTTTTCCTTCAGCAGCAGAGCTCCAACTCCCTTGTGGACACCTAACATATTGGAAGCTCCGTCACATGTCAGACCTACAAGTTTATCACGTGCTCCTGGCAAGTAGCTGTCCAAACTTTCTACAATTGTGTCATAAATGTCACAAGAGGCAGTTGTCACGGGGGAGGCAAAGCAAATAAACCTTTGATATACTTTTCCAGCTCTGGCAAAATGCACATATATCGATTCCTGTTCTATGCCTGCAGCATCACTACTCCCGTCTACAGTTATAGAGAGGTAGTTAGCTTTGTCAACCTCTCTACGGATGAAAGATAGTGTGTCCTTTGCAAGATATTCAATAAAATGCTTTGCTGACATATCATTTTGATATGTGTTATTCATTTTGAGGCCTTTTGCTTGATCGAGCTCACACAGACGAGCATAAGATTTGAGTGACAGATCCCACTTTGCCACAGCATGGGCATTTCTGAATTTGTAACTCATTTGGGTTCTGTCAGCCTCCCGAAGTTGTTTGAGGGCTTCTGCTGCTTTTGATGTATGAATTTCCTGGACAGACTTCTCACCAGACAACACAGCCGTTTCATGGTACTTTGTCTTCTCGTGTTTGACAACACTGTCTTTTTTGAGAATGTCAGTCCCTTCCAGCCATTGGATTGCCTCAGGCCTAAGAGACTTTCTTTTTTCTAAATCCCAGTACTGGCTGCATATTTGACATTTCATTACTTTCTTTTCAGATATATAAACAAGCCATTCCCGTCCAACCTCCCAACATTTCTGATAAACACGCTCTTTATCCTGTAATTGGTACAAATATGTCTTAAAAAACACAGAAACTAGGAAGATAACACTACAGCAAACTGTTATTTTGTTTTTATTTCAATGTTGGGTTCATGAGCTTATAAAATTAACTGCATCAGCAAAAACTAGTGACCTTATAAATAAAGGCTTATTATATAAAGCAGTGACCGAATAAACTAGTTAATCTCCGGCAGTAGATCACGCGAAACAGACAATAATTAAATAAATAATAGTATAGTAAACTGTTTTTACACTCTAATGGCTTTGCAATAACTATTAATTAAAACCCTGATCTCGTAGTCAACTTGTATTGTGATATGAATGATCAGTCCTTCATTTTAAACTACCCCGCCCACATGGCATATTCGAGAAAATGAAAAAAGTACAAGCGCGTCTTTATCCTTAGCCGCCTACGAATAGGACTAAAAGTGCAACATACTTGCTGCTCATATTTCCTGCGTTTCGCTACAGTCTCATCCGTTGGTGGTGGCAACTTCTTTTTTCCAGGGACAGAACTAGATGTCGGCGCTTTAAGCTTAAACATTTTTGACCTTAGCAGACGAAAAAAGTGTAATTCTCGGCAGCAAGTATTTACCAGTACAAATTCAAAGCCGGTGCTCACGGGTATCGATCTTAATCATATGAATAATAAACACTGTTACGGTTATTTCGTAATTTCAAGGCTATTAATAACATACATTCAACCGTTTTACTTAATTTATAAAAAAAAACGCACTATTATTTCATTTATCGGCGTAGAATGGAATTTCAGTTTACCAAAAGTATTACGACATTTTAAATATGCGAGCCGGACTTTACACTCTCTATAACATCTAAGGGAGATCACTAACGATAGAAAACTAAGGGAAGTAACCAAAGCGGTGTCACTGTAAGAATTTACACCTGAAATGCGTAAATTGATTATTTATTGGTTTATTTTCTCTGATTTTTTTTTCATCGCAATTCAGGCGATCTATATTCATTTTTTACATCGCCAGAGCTGAGATTTCATCGCATTGGCGATCAGGCGATGGGTTAATTTTGCAGACTGCATACCTGTACTCTGAAGCCAACTCTGTATCGAAAGTCAACCAGATTCGTAACATATTTATGTCACGCAATAAATCAAAGAATACTCATTTTCTTGGATACATGTCTACATATATTGGTGAATGAATATAAATTACTGCATCGAGGAATATTTTAAGGTTTAAATGTTTCAAATGCATCTAACAATAGATGAAAATAACTATCATCAGTCTGAAATTCACAATTTTGAAGCCATTGTCGCTTTGTCCAAGACTAGTTTTCATTTGGATACTGTCGGATCATCCTTGACATCTTTTGCTGATATTGTAAACATTACCATTGTTTTCTGAAATCTATTATTTGTGTTTAACAACATACGTCTGGTGGATTATAAAACTGATTTCAGTGTGAATCGGGTAGTTTTAAATATTTACTTTGAGTTTGTATTTACACTACAATTTGTTAACAAAACAAGCCAGAATATTCTAAAATACCGGGAAATGTCATTCTGAATTTGAAAACACTTGAGCACATGGTATACAAATATACGAATACAAATTTTATTTTAAGTCAGTTTGTACACAACAAGTATAACATTAGCGATGTATCGCTATTGACCGACATATGGTATGTTACTACAAGTAGAAATACCGTGAAATCTCGGGAGATTCGCATTTCAAGAAAGTCTGTCACATCGCTGTTTTTCTCGATATGAAAGAGCAGAATAGATAAATTTTAAATGTTTAAGATAGTATTTTGTGAAAGAATGTATCGGTTAAATGTGAAAAATGTCAATCTTTCCAATCAAGTGATTGATTTGGGCCAATAACTGCATTTAAAACCTGTTTTGGACCGGTCTTTGTTAACTGTCAACTTTTCGGGATTTTCTGGTTGACTTTCCTAATGGGATTGGTCCATAACAATTAAGTCGCGCCAGTCAAAAATCATAAAAAGCGACATTTAAAGTTATGGTAGCCAGAATTAGAAAAATATGTATAACTGATCAATATCAATCATGACAGACTGATGTCTCAGGTTATTGCAGTGATTTTTCCACCAGATTCTCACAAAGGTGATCCCGGTTGATTTCTCCACAATTGAATATATGTCAGTACACAAATAAATTATACAGCAGGTAATGACAATCGATAAATGTCTAAGTTGTAATTAAATTGTTTGCACAAATTTGGACACTCTTTGTGTCTGGGATCTGTTGGGTTAAATGACCTTTACAACAAAACATACATCTCTGAATCTGCGATACATTACAGTTAAAGTTTAAGACATGTAAAATACCAGTATTCAGATCTGAAAATATCCCAAAAAACTCGTATGGTATGAAATACATATATCTTGTGACGTATTTTCATTTAAAATCTTGAATTTAATGACGACTTGAATGTAATGACGACAAGTCGGACATGCAGTTGTTAAATATTTTAATACGTATATCGTGTGACATAATTTAATTTAAACTCTAGATTTTAACGACATTAGTCTGACGCGTTATTTTATTTAGCAGTAAAACAAAAATTAAGTACACTATCAAAAGAATACAAAAAGTGTACTTGTAAATAAAAACTCCTTCATTCTGTATAAAGATTGTACGTTACAGCAGAGCTCCAGATAACTTTTCTGAGTAATTGGGTAAATACCCACTTCTTTTGAGTTCAATTGGGTATTTTCATATTCAATTGGGTACAAAAAAGTCGGTACCCACTACTTAAATTGACAATTGGGTACTTTTGTTTTAAAATTGGGTATGTTCATTGTCTAACTGTCTTAAATTCTCACCTGCTTACCTGAATAAGCTGGTTGAAGTTCCACTCTTAATTGATTAGTTTCAGAGATTTTGTGTAATTATGTAGATGTATCCATATTATACAGTCTTGATTTTTAAAAAAAGTTCAACGATTTTTTCCACCAGTTTTCTTACAATGTAAGCACTGACAGCGGATTGCCTCCGACACAATATCGTCAAAAATTAGTTTCACTATATTTTCCGCTTCTGATTTTGTGTTGCCTGCGGTTGAATATCTTAAAATTGAGTTTGTTAGTGCTTGGGATACGATGTTTCCATTTTTTAGGCCTCACGGTTTCGACATGTTCACAACAATAACACGTATACTGAAAGCGCTTGGACAAAGCGGAAAGAATCCGGGTATTTCGGACCAGGGTATTTCCGGGACAGATTTACTCCTTATGCAAAGGAAAAATATGATATGCGTAATCGACAATTTCAATTGGGTTTCGGAACGCATGGTTTTATTTTTCTATGCGTAATTGGCAATTTTACATTGGGTATTTACACAAATGCGCACCCAATCTGTAGCTCTGTTACAGTAATCTGTGAAACAACGTCATTAATAAAACAAAAAAATATGTTTGACCACAACGGTGGCTAATAATGTTTAGGAAAAATACAAACAATATAGATTTATCATATAATATGATTATAAATAACAGAATCACAATAATATTGTTTTTAAGTGCATGATTTAGTGCATTTTTAAATTTATATTATAAAATGCTGCTTGAATTTCTTTTTACCTTTCATATGTAAAAAAAGAAATTTCTTCTGCTAGTGCAAAATATGACTGGTCATTTCGCAGCAAAAGATAAGAAAATAAGTGCATTAAATAAATGAATTAATATTTTTGTATCTGGAATAGTTGTATTTTAAATCGATCCTCCACCCTATTATGGCCGAATAAGGGCTAAATTGATTTCCAACTTGAAATGAAAAGGCATATTGGTTGATCGTGTAGCGTTTATGTGCAAAATTTGAGGGCCAATTGATAAAGCTTGTCGATGCCAAAACAGGTAATAATAATAATTTATTATCAGGTACATGTACACAAGCAAATAAGTATATTTAACCCTTTCAGTGCGGGAACAAAAGGCCTTTGAAAAAAGTTTGGATTCAGATGAGACGCCACAGAACGTGGCGTCTCATCAGGATCCAAACTGTTTGCTATTCTGATAGTATTATTTGAAAAAAAATCGAAGAAAATGCTAATTTTAGAAATTCAGCAGACGACATTTTAGCAGACGACAAATTTCCCAGCATGCAAAGGGTTAAGATGCTTAAGGCGTGGAAGACTCATAATCAGGTTTGGTGTCCCTCAAACCCTAAGCGTCTTGTTATTTCTTATGCAGTTTGTATAGATAGTGCCACATCCTGACACGTAAAGCTTGTGCTTTGTTGGCAGCGTTAGTTGGCTGTTAACAGGTTCATTGTGGTTATCTCCACCATCAGTCTGTCCGTCTGTCCTAGCCACTATCTCTTACACCATAAACACTAGAACCTTGAAACTTAAACACATCGTAGCTATGAGCATTATGTGCGACCCTGCACTATTTGGAATTTTGATCTGACCCCTGGGTCATAAGTTATAGGGGTTGGGGTGGGGACGGGTCAGAGATTTTCAGGGTTGGCACCAATCGACCGCCCCCGGTTTTAACCGGCGGTTTTTACCGGTTAAAACCGCCCCGGTCAATACTCCAGAAGTGGTTGTTACTGGTCAATACTGGTCGATTGAACTTTACCCCCAATTTTAATTAATATTCCATGCCTAATTAAACAATATTGATAATATAAATTAAACAGACATGTTGCCAATAATGTCTTAAGCTATTAATACCCACTATTTTATACATGTTCATGCAATTTGTAGGCCAATCTCTCAAAATTTTGCAAATAAGTCAAAGTTTGTCAATTTGATTTTTCTGGTTGATTGAACTTTTTTTCAATTCTACTGAATTATGATGCTCAGATAATTCTATGCTTGATTCAACAAGAACCTGTCAATTACTGTGTATGAGTTGTTCCTCATACCCCACTGTCCCCACAGTCTTCTAACAGTCTTCTCACCTATACAGGTGGGGCACCCAAAACTGATAATAGGGCCTTAAATGGCACCTTTTTGACACAATCCTTACTTGTCATGTATTCTTGCATTGATTTCTTAAAATACTTTTTAAACAAAATAGTGAAAAGGCCCCTTTAAAACATACTAGTAAGCGGCTGTTGATTTAAGCGGCTCAACACTTTGTTTACAAATATTGAAAATGAAAGTGGAACTCGTTTTCTGTTAAATTAATTGTACAAGCACGTCGGGCTTGTAACATTGGATTTCCTACAAGCCAGAAAGAAAAAATACTAGTTTTTTGCTGTCGGACTAGTGCGAATTTCGACGACTGCTTTAACAAATTATTTATATATTTTTTTTATGCCCCCCCCTTCGAAGAAGAGGGGGTATATTGCTTTGCACATGTCGGTCTGTCGGTTGGTTGGTCCGTCCACCAGGTGGTTTCCGGATGATAACTCAAGAACGCTTAGGCCTAGGATCATGAAACTTCATAGGTACATTGATCATGACTCGCAGATGACCCCTATTGATTTATAGGTCACTAGGTCGAAGGTCAAGGTCACTGTGACCCGAAATAGAAAAATGGTTTCCGGATGATAATTCAAGAACGCTTATCATGCCTAGGATCATGAAACTTGAAAGGTAGATTGATCATGACTCGCAGATGACCCCTATAGATTTTCAGGTCACTAGGTCAAAGATTAAGGTCACGGTAACCCGAAATAGTAAAATGGTTTCCGGATGATAATTCAATAACGCTTATGCCTAGGATCATGAAACTTGATAGGTACATTGATCATGACTCGCAGATGACCCCTATTGATTTTGAGGTCACTAGTTCATACATGTACTTCTTTACCAACATGATCCCAATCTATAAACAAGAGCAGTCAACTGTATCAAGCATTTTGACGGAATTATTGCCCTTTTATACTTAGAATATGCATATATAATTGAAAAATCTATGTTTAAATTTGCATACCACCTCAAATATGTTCTATGTCCTTTGACATATTGCTTTCATATTTTGCATACTTCTTTACCAACATGATCCCAATCTATAAACAAGAACAGACAACTGTATCAAGCATTTGACAGAATTATTGCCCCTTTTATACTTAGATAATTGAACATTTTGCTTAAATTGCCATAACTTCTTTATTTATGATCACATTTGATTCATACTTTGACAAAGCAACACTTACCTGACATACCACAATGCACTGCACCCAAACTATCCCCCATGCCCCACCCCAGAATCCCCCCCCCCAATTTTTTTTTTTTTAATTATTTTTGAAAGTTCATCTTTTAAATTACCACCAACCCACATAAACCCCCTGCTCTCCATGATGGCTTACAGTAACCTGTCAAGCACTCAAAATCTCTTATGACAATACGGTCAATCTCAACCATGCATGGCCGCATTACCAACCCTTGGGGCGCCCCCTGGATCAAACATGCGGCGTGGGAATACGCGTCGGCCTCTGCAGCACCATTTTTCACCAATTGACTTCAAATTAATACTTAAGATTTCTTATGACAACACAGTCTATCTTGACCATCCATGTTCACATTACCCACCCCAGGGCCCCGCCCACTTTGGTGGTAAAGATCCCAAGCTATTTCAGCATAATTAAAATCCAAGCCATTTTTGTGGTCAAGACCCGAGCTTTCTCACCATAATTAAAATCCAGGCCAGTTTGGTGGCAGAGACCCCAAGCTATTTCAGCATAATTAAAATCCAAGTCAGTTTAGTGGTCAAGATCCTGGACTATTTCGGTATAATTAAAATCCAAGCCAGTTTGGTGGTCAAGACCCCGAGCTTTTTTAGCATAATAAAAATCCAAGTCAGTTTAGTGTTCAAGATCCTGAACTTTTTCGGTATAATTAAAATCCAGGCCAGTTTGGTGGTCAAGACCCCAAGCTTTTTCAGCATAATTAAAATCCTAGCCAGTTTCGTGGGGGAGACCCTGAGCTATTTCAGCATATTTAAAATCAAAGTCAGGTATAATTCGGTATAATTAAAATCAAGGCCAGTTTGGTGGTCAAGAATCCGAGCTTTTTCAGCATTATTTAAACCATAGCCAGTTTCATCGCCGAGACCTCGAGCTATTTCCGCATATTTAAAATCCAAGCCAGTTTGGTTGTAAAGATCCTGAACTATTTTGGCATAATTAAAATCCAAGCCAGTTTTGTGGTCAAGATCCTGAGCTATTTCAGCATAATTAAAATGCAAGCCAGTGTGGTGGTCAAGAACCCAAACTATGAGCATAATTCAAATCCAAGCCAGTTTGGTGGTAAAGATCCCGAGCTATTTCAGCATAATTAAAATCCAAGCCAGTTTGGTGATCAAGACCCCTTGCTTTTTCAGCATAATAATCCAAGCCAGGTTGGTGGTCAAGATCCTGAGCTATTTCAGCATAATTTAATTCTAAGCCAGTTTGGTGGTCATGACCCCGAGTTATTTCAGCATAATTAAAATCCAAGCCGTTTTGGTGGTCAAGACCCCAAGCTATTGTAGCATACATTGTTTTCGGCATAATTTTTTCGTACCCATTTTTTTCTGTTTTTTGACAGAATAATGCCCCCTTTTATAGTTAGAAAATTGAAAATTTGGGTAAATTTTGTGTTCAGTTCTACTCTTATCCTATTTGTGTTAAGGTCTACTCTTATCCTTAAGTATCAAAGCTATATCGTCTACTTAATGTTATAAGTCATGTAAATGACATTTTTATACATTTTATTTCTTTCCCATTTTTGTGTTTTTTATTAAGGTGACATACATCAACTGTTTAATAATATTAAGTCTACTTTTTTGGTAAAAATAATGTTTTTACCAAATTTTCAAAATTGACATTACTGACACATGTCATTTGCTGAATGTAAAAAGTAGCATAACTGACATTTAGTTAAATTTTCAGGAGAAGGAAAAACTGCTTTATTGAAATAAAATAGGGATACTTACAGAGTAAAACAAACACATGGGATATTTTCAGATTTGAAAACTGGTATTTCAGGGGTTTTTCTGCACTGTCTGCGCCTCCGGACAACGGAGGCATTCCCAAAGCAAACGGACCCGTTCCCAATCGAATTTTGATTACATATTTCCCAATTCCAAAAAAAATTCTTCAAAATCGTTAAAAGTAAACATAATTTATATCGAAAGAGTGACTTCCCTTCATCCGCGACGTAATTAAGCCTTTAGCGACTCAGATTTTAGCAGGTGTATTTGCCGGATGCATCTGCCAATATTGACAGCGATAAGGTTCGAACTGTTCCGCATTATAACAAGTATATAGAGCCGCACAATACACATTCTAGTCCAAATCTGTAGACGCTTATTTTCAAGCATGGCTTCCCATAACGATAAGTACTACAGCAGTGTTGCATTGGAAAAGGGATCGACATACGGCGGTGTAGATTTGTTGGATTTGATGGTGCTAATGTAATGAGCTGTGAAGTATCAGGTAGAATGATATAGTCGTTAAATAAATTAATAATGTAGCAGTAAAATAAATGTTTTGTTAAATGTAACTGGCTTGCCTATTGTGGCTTTGAGTGGAAGAATCCAATTGGAAATAATAAAATTTTATTTGTATGTGTTGCTAATTTCTGTCTAATGTTATTGTAAGAAAGCAAAGAAAAATCATGCTGTGACTTGTGTGACTTACCTGTTACCAGTGTTTGTTTTTGAAGACAAAATAACAAATAAAACATGTTTGTTTTTTTGTAAAACCACTTACTTATTTAAGCATGATAAAATTCCCAAATTGACCGTTTCATCGACTCGAAAATTCCCAAAATGGACAATTTTGTCGATAAAAATTCCCAATTTGGTCAGACTCCTTTTCCCAAAATAGGCAGAAAAACCCCTGTATTTTACGCATCTTTAGGCAGTTCTGTGTACCAAGGATAAATACAATACTTAAACATTCATGTACAATGCACAATACTAAAAACCTGAATTGTAACTGTAATGTATTTCAGATTCAGAGATGTCTGTTTTGTTTCTAAGGTCATGTGAAAAATTAAGTTTATATGTTTATAGGTTTAAAATTGCAAATTGTCCTCTTACTTGCCCTTGTATTTCAAGATAGAATACTTTCCTTCCCAGAGGAAAGAGATCTGGGTTTGAATCCCAGTGGGGGCTTCAGAGGATGATTCATTTTAAGAAAAATGAATATATTTGCTTTACTTTGTCTCTAACTTAACCAATTAACTCTGACAATGCCTTTAAAAGTATGCAGTTTTTGATATAATTCAATTATGCAAAAAAACATGTATAATTGTAGGGTAGACTAAGTCAATACAACAATAAATGCATATAGTAACACATATTTAAATTAAAAATGCAACAATCAGAGGACATAATCAATTAAATATTAAATGACTACTTAAAATATTTTTAAGCACTGTTTGTTTTCCAGAGATTTGTGAATATGCCGTTTTATGTTCTTGTCCTTGAACTAATGCAATATGTGCTTTGGAACTGGAATCATATAGTGTTGGAAAGCTGGTGTTTCACGTCCAGAGGGTCCTTGCGTCCGGAAGCTGAAAATTGTAAAATATGATCTCCCCACTCATTCCATCCCGCGAAACCCTTAAGGTGTCGCAAGTCTAGTAATATAATATGGAATGAGTGATGTATTGGACGTCATCATTGATGACGTTCATTCGAACGAATGATTAAGGGGGCTAAGTTTCGTTAAGCTG
This sequence comes from Dreissena polymorpha, assembly GCF_020536995.1. Taxonomy (NCBI): domain Eukaryota; kingdom Metazoa; phylum Mollusca; class Bivalvia; order Myida; family Dreissenidae; genus Dreissena; species Dreissena polymorpha. The sequence continues at coordinate 34,657,540 of NC_068370.1, forward strand.
GCGCATATAGCCGCGATTTGGGAGTCTTGAAAACTGGCCGAACACGTTTGCTGAAATTTGACATGTATATGGACCAGAATGCGATCTACCTGTTGGCGTAGGCGTTATACCTGGCAAAAATCAAGTTTTCGAGTATTTTGTGTTTAAACTTTTTTTGTGGGAACGGGCACGCGCTCAAATAAACATTGTGACGTCACTTCACAAACAGCGCTAGAGATCCGCCATCTTGTAACGCAACAAAGAAACTCAGTGTCATTAATTCAATAAACACAGAAAAATATGATTGTGTTTAATAATCATTAATACAAATGTCTATATTTTGTGCAGCGGATGTTTATTCAGACAGATACGGCAGAATTATGTAAGTATCTTTGTGTACTTTACAGTAGATTTGATAGTGGTAAACAACTCCGTACCGGTAAAGTTCAATCTAGCCGATTTTACTACGCAAGTAATTTAAGTATCTCACTGGCAAAATGAGCTTGACACATAAACAACAACCGGATCCGATTTACATCCACATAATATTGTGGGAATCCGATGCAATGCAAATTACTCATGTTTGATAACGTTTGATGAATTCGTTATATCAATATGCATTAACTTTCAAGGGGAATAATTTTAAATTGAAATGTGCGATTCAATGACAGTGTTATATTGGGATAATAAGTCGTTTAGCCGTTATCATGATAAGTATATTGTTTGTTGTGTTTCATTTTCATTAAAAACATACTTTTACTGTTTTTTCCTTAAAGTAAAACAGTTCAGTAGTCATTATATCTTGAATTTTAAATATTGAAATAGATGTCGGATATTTCATATTTTCGGACGTTGCTACGTAAGCTAGTTGTCAACATAATTATTAATATACTGATTTACCTTTTACGCATACAGTTGTGCAACTGTTGTCTACGTAATGATACGCTGTTTAATGTCTATAATGTCTTCCTGCCCCTGATGATAATAAGTATTTATCTCAACAAACCCCAGCAATGTCAATGGTCTGTCAACATAAGAAAAATATTAGCTAAAGAAACTTCAGCGTACAATTTATATAGCAGTGTCCGACAAATCCATTGCCCGGAGCCCGGGGGCTACAGAATTTTTTCATCGGGCTACTGAAATGTTCCAGCTGACGCCCGCCGGGCTACTATAAATCTATAAGAGCGGTAGCCCGTTTTATTGACAGACATACGTAGAATAAACACGCTGACCATGTGTTTCTACACCGTGTCTTGTTTATAATCCGATAACAAAGTGCAATCAGTTATCTTATCAGTCACCGATCACTTGCGGTAATGTCGTAAACAGTAAGAGTGAATTTTAATCATTCAATCAGAATCAACATTTGTCGTCTGCTAATAATATAATGAGAGCCGGTTGGATAGTTGGCGCACATGATGCAACATCATTTCGCAGTTTGGAATTCTTTGTTAACCGCAACAATGAGTAAGAGCGACTACATTTTTGATGTCGTTAAATATCCAAGGATGCCGAACATTAAATAAATCAAAACAATAGCGGATTCTTCAAAACGGTAACGAAACCGAAAATGAATATTAATAACAACGCGGTTAACACCTGCTAATTAGTTTGCATTGTCAATTAATAATTGGATTGATCGACTGTTAATCAATAATTCCATATATGCCCAATTTAATTTTTTTTAAACCAAATTATGGGAGGGTAATATAGACATTGAGAGTCATAAACACAAACGTTTGAAATTTTCTAAAGTGTCAATTGAATTTCGGCATATGATTCTATTTAAAGATATGATGAAATAAGCTCCCAATCAGGACCGTTCAATTGCAACTTGCGTAAATCACCTGCGACGGTTTGCACACGTTGTGTACAGTTATTTTAGGTTACAAAATTCTACATTTAATAAATGAATTTCTTTGTCCAGACAGGGACCTATACAAACGTATAGGCCCCTGGTCCAGATAAAAAGCGCGCACAAATTGGCATGGGTGTATTTATTTGTAAATAAAAATTTCGTAGTGGGTACATCATTGAGATCATTTAATTTCCATTAAAAGTTTCGTTGTGAATTTCAACTAAAGTACCGGGGTATCTCGCGAATTATTTGGCATTGACATTTCCTCTTAATAAAATATAATGTAAACACGCTGTATCGTTACCGTTACACTGTATCAGTTCCTTCATTATTGAAACAATTATTGTATTGTATACTGACTGCACACTAGTGTCGTAACATACGGATGCAATACGTAAATTCGGACAGAACTTAAAGTCGGACACAAGTAAATAAATGATTTAATACTCTTGATTTCTTGAAACTCGGTATTTGTTGTTAAAAAGAGCTATTGCATTGATTAACACCATACGAGTCAGTCGTATTGATCATCTAAACGCTTTATTTACGTTTCCAACTTAACGTGCTGTCCGAATTTAAGTACACATACATGTGCACATACATGTAATATCTACATGTAGTATATGATTTTCTTTGGTACATTTACATTTAAGTTCAAGGTGCCTGTACTGTAACATTAATTAACAATATTGACTGTGTACATCAGACTACTTGCTGTATTATGTATATGTATGTATACATATTATGTATATATGTAAATGAAGAAATAAAATAAAGATGAAAACCTGCATCTTATCATTTTGTAGGAAAATTATATGGGCTACCAAATATTTTTATTGGTAGCCCAGTGGGCTCCCTGAAAAATAAGAAATTTGTCGGACACTGATATAGTATTGACATACCTGTATGATGAAGCCAACCCCGTATCGAAAGTCAACCAGAGTCGTAACATATTTAATTTATGTCACGCTATAAATCAAAGAATACTCATTTTCTTGGATACATTTCTACATATATTGGTGAATGAATATAAATTACTGCACCGAGGAATATTTTAAGGTTCAAATGTTTCAACTGCATCTTACAATAGATGAAAATAACTCTCATCAGTCTGAAATTCACAATTTTGACGCCATTGTCGCTTTGTCAAAGACTAGTTTTAATTTGGATACTTTCGAACGACCTTGACATTTTTTGCTGAAATTGTAAACATTACTTTCGTTTTCTGAAATCTATTATTTGTGATTAACAACAAGTTTGGTGGATTATAAAAATGATTTCAGTGTGAATCGGGTAGTTTTAAATATTTACTTTGAGTTTGTATTTACACTACAATTTGTTCACAAAACAAGCCAGAATATTCTAAAATACCGGGAAATGTCATTCTGAATTTGAAAACACTTGAGCACATGGTATGTTACTAAAAGTAGAAATACCATCATATGACCGTGAAATCTCGGGAGATTCGCATTTCAAGAAAGTCTGTCACATCGCTGTTTTTCTCGATATGTAAGAGCAGAATAGATAAATTTTAAATGTTTAAGATAGTATTTTGTGAAAGAATGTATCAGTTAAATGTGAAAAATGTCAATCTTTCCAATCAAGTGATTGATATGGGCCAATAACTGCATTTAAAAGCTGTTTTGGACCGGTATTTGTTAACTGTCGACTTTCGGCATTTTCTGGTTGACTTTCCTAATGGGGTTGGTCCATAACTATAAAGTCGCGCCAGTCAAAAATCATAAAAAGCGACATTTAAAGTTATGGTAGCCAGAATTAGAAAAATATGTACAACTGAGCAATCAATCATGACACTCTGATGCCTCAGGTTAGTGCAGTGATTTTTCCACCAGATTCTCACCAAGGTGATCCCGGTTGATTTCACCACAATTGAATATATGTCAGTACACAAATAAATTATACAGCAGGTAATGACAATCGATAAATGTCTTAGTTTTAATTTAATTGTTTGCACAAATTTGGACACTCTTTGTGTCTGAGATATGTTGGGTTAAATGACCTTTACAACAAAACATACATCTCTGAATCTGCGATACATTACAGTTAAAGTTTAACACATGTAAAATACCAGTATTCAGATCTTAAAATATCCTAAAAAACTCGTATGGTATGAAGTACATATATCTTGTTACGTATTTTCATTTTAAATCTTGAATTTAATGACGACTTGAATTTAATGACGACAAGTCGGACATGCAGTTAAATATTTTTATATGTATATCGTGTGACATAATTTCATTTAAACTCTAGATTTTAACGACATTAGTCTGACGCGTGCGGCGTTATTTTATTTTACAGTAAAACAAAAATTAAGTAGACTATCAAAAAAATACAAAAAGTGTACTTGTAAATAAAAACTCCTTCATTCCGTATAAAGATTGTACGTTACAGCAGAGCTCCAGATAACTTTTCTGAGTAATTGGGTTAATACTCACTACTTTTGAGTTCAATTGGGTATTTTCATATTCAATTGGGTACAAAAAAGTCGGTACCCACTACCGGGTACTTTAATTGACAATTGGGTACCTTTGTTTTAAAATTGGGTATGTTCATTGTCTTAAATTCTCACCTGCTTACCTGAATAAGCTGGTTGTAGTTCCACTCTTAATTGATTAGTTTCAGAGATTTTGTGTCATTATGTAGATGTATCCATAATATACAGTCTTGATTTAAAAAAAAAAGTTCAACGATTTTTTCCACCAGTTTTCTTACAATGTAAGCACTGACAGCGATTGCCTCCGACATAATATTGTCAAGAATTAGTTTCACTATATTTTCCGCTTCTGATTTTGTGTTGCCTGCGGTTAAATATCTTAAAATTGAGTTTCTTTGTGCCTAGGATACGATGTTTCCATTTTTAAGGCCTCACGATTTCGACATTTTCACAACAATAACACGTAGTCACAAAGACACTTTTTTCCGTACATATTATTGTGCTGAAGGTTATACTGAAAGCGCTTGGACAAAGCGGAAAGAATCCGGGTATTTCGGACCAGGGTATTTCCGGGACAAATTTACTCGTTATGCAAAGGAAAAATATGATATGCGTAATCGGCAATTTCAATGGGGTTTCGGAACGCATGGTTTTATTTTTCTATGCGTAATCGGCAATTTTACATTGGATATTTGCACAAATGCCCACCTTATCTGTAGCTCTGTTACAGTAATCTGTGAAACAACGTCATTAATAAAACAAAAAAATATGTTTGACCACAACGGTGGCTAATAATGTTTACGAAAAAATACAAACAATATAGATTTATCTATTACATAACATGTTAGAATTTTATCATGCATTTATAATCACTCATAAAGAGATTTCAATATACAGTTACATGCATAGACATTTTTTTTTAAGCCAGTGCCTTTTGAATTCAGAAAATAATCAAGATAAACCATAAAATTGGGAAAAATAGATAGTAAACCATAAACTTGAGAAAAATGAGGCATTATTAATATGATTATAAATAACAGAATTACAATAATATTGTTTGGAAGTGCATGATTGAGTGCATTTTAAAATTTATATTATAAAATGCTGCTTGAATTTCTTTTTACCTTTCATATGTAAAAAAAGAAATATCATCTGATAGTGCAAAATATGACTTGGAAAGCTGGTTTATGGTCATTTCGTAGCAAAAGAGAAGAAAATAAGTGCATTAAATAAATGAATTCATATTTTTGTATCTGGAATAGTTGTATTTTAAATAGTTCCTCCACCCTATTATGGCCGAATAAGGGCTAAATTGCTTTCCGACTTGAAATGAAAAGGCATATTGGTTGATCGTGTAGCGTTTATGTGCAAAATTTGAGGGCCTATTGATAAAGCTTGTTGATGCCAAAACAGGTAATAATAATAATTTATTATCAGGTACATGTTCACAAGCAAATAAGTATATTTAACCCTTTCAGTGCGGGAACCGAATTTTAAAGGCCTTTGAAAACAGTTTGGATCCAGATGAGACGCCACAGAACATGGCGTCTCATCAGGATCCAAACTGTTTGCTATTCTGATAGTATTCTTTGAATTTTTTTTGAAGAAAATGCTTATTTTAGAAATTCAGCAGACGACATTTTAGCAGACGACAAATTTCCCAGCATGCAAAGGGTTATTAAGATGCTTAAGGTGTGGAAGACTCATAATCAGGTTTGGTGTCCCTCAAACCCTAAGCGTCTTGTAATTCCTTATGCAGTTTGTATAGATAGTGCCGCATCCTGACACGTAAAGCTTGTGCTTTGTTGGCAGCGTTAGTTGGCTGTTAACAGGTTCATTGTGGTTATCTCCACCATCAGTCTGTCCGTCTGTCCTAGCCACTATCTCCTACACCATAAGCACTAGAACCTTGAAACTTAAACACATGGTAGCTATGAGCATTATGTGCGACCCTGCACTATTTGGAATTTTGATCTGACCCCTGGGTCAAAAGTTAAAGGGGATGGGGTGGAGACGGGTCAGAGATTTTCACTCATTTTTAGCTTGACTAATATATATGAAATATATATAATGGAGCTATCCTGATCACGTCGGCGTTACCGTTAGCGTGCACATGTTAAAGTTTGTGTACTACCCCATATATTTTCTTTGTCCTTTAACAAATTACTTTTATACTTTGCATACATATACTTCTTTACCAACATGACCCTTATCTATAAACAAGAGCAGACAACTGTATCAAGCATTTTGACAGAATTATTGCCCCTTTTATACTTAGAATATGCCTATTATTGATGAATCTATGTTAAAGTTTGCATACCACCTCAAATATTTTCTATGTCCTTTGCCATATTGCTTTGACTTATTGTTTTCATATTTTGCATACTTCATTACCAACATGATCCCAATCTATAAACAAGAGCAGACAACTGTATCAAGCATTTTGACAGAATTATTAACCTTTTATACTAAGAATATGCATATTATTGATAAATCTATGTTAAAGTTTGCATACCACCTCAAATATTTTCTATGTCCTTTGCCATATTGCTTTCATATTTTGCATACTTCTTTACCAACATGATCCCAATCTATAAACAAGAGAAGAAAACTGTATCAAGCATTTGACAGAATTATTGCCCCTTTTATACTTAGATAATTGAACATTTTGCTTAAATTGCCATAACTTCTTTATTTATGATCACATTTGATTCATACTTTGACAATACAACACTAACCTGACATACCACAATGCACTGCACCCAAACTATCCCCCATGCCCCACCCCAGAATCCCCCCCCCCCCAAATTTTATTTTTATAATTATTTTTGAAACTTCATCTTTTAAATTACCACCAACCCACATAAACCACCCGTCTCCATGATGGCTTACATTAACCTGTCAAGCACTCGAAATCTCTTAAGACAATAGTTACGGTCAATCTCAACCATGCATGGCCGCATTACCAACCCTGGGGCGCCCCCTGGGTCAAACATGCGGCATGGGAATACGCGTCGGCCTCTGCCGCACCATTTTTCACCAATTGACTTCAAATTAACACTAAAGATTTCTTATGACAACACAGTGTCTCGACCATCCATGTTCACATTACCCACCCCAGGGCCCCGCCCACTTTGGTGGTAAAGATCCCAAGCTATTTCAGCATAATTAAAATCCAAGCCATTTTTGTGGTCAAGACCCGAGCTTTCTCACCATAATTAAAATCCAAGCCAGTTTGGTGGCAGAGACCCTGAGTTATTTCATCATAATTAAAATCCAAGTCAGGTTAGTGGTCAAGATCCTGAACTATTTCGGTATAATTAAAATCCAAGCCAGTTTGGTGGTCAATTTTTGTGGTAAAGACCCCGAGCTTTCTAACCATAATTAAAATCCAAGCCAGTTTGGTGGCGGAGACCCCGAGCTATTTCAGCATAATAAAAATCCAAGTCAGTTTAGTGGTCAAGATCCTGAACTAATTCGGTATAATTAAAATCCAGGCCAGTTTGGTGATCAAGACCCCGAGCTTTTTCAGCATAATTAAAATCCTAGCCAGTTTCATGGCCGAGACCTCGAGCTGTTTCAGCATATTTAAAATCCAAGTCAGTTTAGTGGTCAAGATCCTGAACTATTTCGGTATTATTAAAATCAAGGCCAGTTTGATGGTCAAGATCCTGAGCTATTTCAGCATAATTAAAATGCAAGCCAGTTTGGTGGTCAAGAACCCGAACTATGAGCATAATTCAAATCCAAGCCAGTTTGGTGGTAAAGATCCCGAGCTTTTTCAGCATAATAAAAATCCAAGCCAGGTTGGTGGTCAAGATCCTGAGCTATTTCAGCATAATTTAATTCTAAGCCAGTTTGGTGGTCATGACCCCGAGTTATTTCAGCATAATTAAAATCCAAGCTGTTTTGGTGGTCAAGACCCCAAGCTATTTTAGCATATATTTATGGCATAATTTTTTCTTACCCAATTGTTTTCGTACACACATTTTTTTCGTACCCATTTTTTTCTGTTTTTTGACAGAATAATGCCCCCTTTTATAGTTAGAAAATTGAAAATTTGGGTAAATTTTGTGTTCAGGTCTACTCTTATCCTATTTGTGTTAAGGTCTACTCGTATCCTAAAGTATCAAAGCTATATCGTCTACTTAATGTTATAAGTCATGTAACTGACATTTTTAAACATTTTATTTCTTTCCCATTTTTGTTTTTTTTATTAAGGTGACATACATCAACTGTTAAATAATATTAAGTCTACCTTTTTGGTAAAATTAATGTTTTTACCAAATTTTCAAAATTGACATTACGGACACATGTAATTTGCTGAATGAAAAAGTAGCATAACTGACATTTAGTTAAATTTTCAGGAGAAGGAAAAACTTCTTTATTAAAATAAAATAGGGATACTTACAGAGTGAAACAAACACATGGGATATTTTCAGATTTGAATACTGGTATTTTACGCATCTTTAGGCAGTTCTGTGTACCAAGGATAAATACAATATTTAAACATTCATGTACAATGCACAATACTAAAAACCTGAATTGTAACTGTAATGTATTTCAGATTCAGAGATGTCTGTGTTGTTTCTAAGGTCATGTGAAAAATTAAGTTTATATGTTTATAGGTTTAAAATTGCAAATTGTCCTCTTACTTGCCCTTGTATTTCAAGATAGAATACTTTCCTTCCCAGAGGAAAGAGATCTGGGTTTGAATCCCAGTGGGGGCTTCAGAGGATGATTCATTTTAAGAAAAATGAATATATTTGCTTTACTTTGTCTCTAACTTAACCAAATAACTCTGACAATGCCTTTACAAGTATGCAGTTTTTGATAATTCAATTATGCAAGAAACATGTATAATTTTAGGGTAGACTTAGACAGCAAACTAAGAATTGGCATCCATTTTAGTTTTTTAAGTCAATACAACAATAAATGCATATAGGAACACATATTTAAATTAAAAATGCAACAATCAGAGGACATAATCAATTAAATAGTAAATGACTACTTTAAATATTTTTTAGCACTGTTTGTTTTTCAGAGATTTGTGAATATGACGTTTTATGTTCTTCCCATTGAACTAATGCAATATGTGCTTTGGAACTGGAATCATTTAGTGTTGGAAAGCTGATGTTTCACGTCCAGAGGGTCCTTGCTTCCGGAAAGCTGAAAATTGTATATGATCTCCCCACTCATTCCATCCCGCGAAACCCTTAAGGTGTCGCAAGTCTAGTATGGAATGAGTGATGTATTGGACGTCATCATTGATGACGTTCAATCGAACGAATGATAAAGGGGGCTAAGTTTCATTAAGCTGGCGCATATAGCCGCGATTTGAGTCAATTGAAAACTGGCCCAACACGTTTGCTGAAACTTGACATGTATATGAACCAGAATGCGATCTACCTGTTGGCGTTGTCGTCATATCTGGGAAAAAAACAACTTTTCGAGTATTTTGTGTTTAAATATTTTTTATGGGAAACGGCACGCGCTCAAATAAACATTGTGACGTCACTTCACGAACAGCGCTAGAGATCCGCCATCTTGTAAGTTGTAACGCGACAAAGAAACTCAGTGTTATTAATTCAATAAACACAGAAAAATATGATTGTGTTTAATAATCATTAATACAAATGCCTATATTTTGTGCAGTGGATGTTTATTCAGACAGATACGGCAGAATTATGTAAGTATCTTTGTGTACTTTACAGTAGATTTGATAGTGGTAAACAACTGCGTACCGGTAAAGTTCAATCTAGCCGATTTTACTACGCAAGAAATTTAAGTATCTCACTGGCAAAATGAGCTTGACACATAAACAACAACCGGATCCGATTTACACTCACATAATATTGTGGGAATCCGATGCAATGCAAATTACTAATGTTTGATAACGTTTGATGAATTCGTTATATCAATATGCATTAACTTTCAAGGGGAATAATTTTAATTGAAATGTGCGATTCAATGACAGTGTTATATTGGGATAATAAGTCGTTTAGCCGTTATCATGATAAGTATTTAGTTTGTTGTGTTTCATTTTCATTAAAACATAGTTTTACTGTTTTATCCTTAAAGTAAAACAGTTCAGTAGTCATTATATCTTGAATTTTAAATATTGAAATAGATGTCGGATATTTCATATTTTCGGACGTTGCTACGTAAGCTAGTTGTCAATATAATTATTAATATACTGATTTACCTTTTACGCATACAGTTGTGCAACTGTTGTCTACGTAATGATACGCTATTTAATGTCTATAATGTCTTCCTGCCCCTGATGATAATAAGTCTTTAACTCAACAAACACCAGCAATGTCAATGGTCTGTCAACATTAGAAAAATATTAGCTAAAGAAACTTCAGCGTACAATTTATATAGTATTGACATACCTGTACGCTGAAGCCAACCCTGTATCGAAAGTCAACCAGAGTCGTAACATATTTATGTCACGCTATAAATCAAAGAATACTCATTTTCTTGGATACATTTCTACATATATTGATGAATGAATATAAATTACTGCACTGAGGAATATTTTAAGGTTCAAATGTTTCAAATGCATCTTACAATAGATGAAAATAACTCTCATCAGTCTGAAATTCACAATTTTGAAGCCATTGTCGCTTTGTCCAAGACTAGTTTTAATTTGGATACTTTCGAACGACCTTGACATTTTTTTGCTGAAATTGTAAACATCACTTTTGTTTTGTGAAATCTATTATTTGTGATTAACAACATAAGTCTGGTGGATTATAAAACTGATTTCAGTGTGAATCGGGTAGTTTTAAATATTTACTTTTAGTTTGTATTTACACTACAATTTGTTCACAAAACAAGCCAGAATATTCTAAAATACCGGGAAATGTCATTCTGAATTTGAAAACACTTGAGCACATGGTATGTTACTAAAAGTAGAAATACCATCATATGACCGTGAAATCTCGGGAGATTCGCATTTCAAGAAAGTCTGTCACATCGCTGTTTTTCTCCATATGTAAGAGCAGAATAGATAAATTTTAAATGTTTAAGATAGTAGTTTGTGAAAGAATGTATCAGTTAAATGTGAAAAATGTCAATCTTTCCAATCAAGTGATTGATATGGGCCAATAACTGCATTTAAAAGCTGTTTTGGACCGGTCTTTGTTAACTGTCCACTTTTGGGCATTTTCTGGTTGACTTTCGTAATGGGGTTGGTCCATAACTATAAAGTCGCGCCAGTCAAAAGTCATAAAAAGCGACATTTAAAGTTATGGTAGCCAGAATTAGAAAAATATGTACAACTGAGCAATCAATCATGACAGACTGATGTCTCAGGTTAGTGCAGTGATTTTTCCACCAGATTCTCACCAAGGTGATCCCGGTTGATTTCACCACAATTGAATATATGTCAGTACACAAATAAATTATACAGCAGGTAATGACAATCGATAAATGTCTTAGTTTTAATTTAATTGTTCGCACAAATTTGGACACTCTTTGTGTCTGAGATATGTTGGGTTAAATGACCTTTAAAACAAAACATACATCTCTGAATCTGCGATACATTACAGTTAAAGTTTAACACATGTAAAATACCAGTATTCAGATCTTAAAATATCCTAAAAAACTCGTATGGTATGAAGTACATATATCTTGTTACGTATTTTCATTTTAAATCTTGAATTTGATGACTACTTGAATTTAATGATGACAAGTCGGACATGCAGTTAAATATTTTAATACGTCTATCGTGTGACATAATTTCATTTAAACTCTAGATTGTAACGACATTAGTCTGACGCGTGCGGCGTTATTTTGTTTAACAGTAAAACAAAAATTAAGTAGACTATCAAAAAAATACAAAAAGTGTACTTGTAAATAAAAACTCCTTCATTCCGTATAAAGATTGTACGTTACAGCAGAGCTCCAGATAACTTTTCTGAGTAATTTGGTTAATACCCACTACTTTTGAGTTCAATTGGGTATTTTCATATTCAATTGGGTACAAAAAAGTCGGTACCCACTACCGGGTACTTTAATTGACAATTGGGTACCTTTGTTTTAAAATTGGGTATGTTCATTGTCTTAAATTCTCACCTGCTTACCTGAATAAGCTGGTTGTAGTTCCACTCTTAATTGATTAGTTTCAGAGATTTTGTGTAATTATGTAGATGTATCCATAATATACAGTCTTGATTTAAAAAAAAAGTTCAACGGTTTTTTCCACCAGTTTTCTTACAATGTAAGCACTGACAGCGATTGCCTCCGACATAATATCGTCAAGAATTAGTTTCACTATATTTTCCGCTTCTGATTTTGTGTTGCCTGCGGTTAAATATCTTAAAATTGAGTTTCTTTGTTCCTAGGATACGATGTTTCCATTTTTAAGGCCTCACGGTTTCGACATTTTCACAACAATAACACACTTTTTTCCGTACATATTATTGTGCTGAAGGTTATACTGAAAGCACTTGGACAAAGCGGAAAGAATCCGGGTATTTCTGACCAGGGTATTTCCGGGACAAATTTACTCGTTATGCAAAGGAAAAATATGATATGCGTAATCGGCAATTTCAATTGGGTTTCGGAACGCATGGTTTTATTTTTCTATGCGTAATCGGCAATTTTACATTGGGTATTTACACAAATGCGCACCTTATCTGTAGCTCTGTTACAGTAATCTGTGAAACAAAGTCATTAATAAAACAAAAAAATATGTTTGACCACAACGGTGGCTAATAATGTTTACGAAAAATACAAACAATATAGATTTATCTATTACATAACATGTTAGAATTTTATCATGCATTTATAATCACTCATAAAGAGATTTCAATAAACAGTTACATGCATAGACAGTTTTTTTAAGCCAGTGTCTTTTGAATTCAGAAAATAATCAAGATAAACCATTAAATTGGGAAAAATAGATAGTAAACCATAAAATTGAGAAAAATGAGGCATTATTAATATGATTATAAATAACAGAATTACAATAATATTGTTTAAAAGTGCATGATTGAGTGCATTTTAAAATTTATATTATAAAATGCTGCTTGAATTTCTTTTTACCTTTCATATGAAAAAAAAGAAATATTATCTGCTAATGCAAAATATGCGTAAGCTGGTTTATGGTCATTTCGTAGCAAAAGAGAAGAAAATAAGTGCATTAAATAAATGAATTCATATTTTTGTATCTTGAATAGTTGTACTTTAAATAGATCCTCCACCCTTTTATGGCCGAATAAGGGCTAAATTGCTTTCCGACTTGAAATGAAAAGGCATATTGGTTGATCGTGTAGCGTTTATGTGCAAAATTTGAGAGCCAATCGATAAAGCTTGTTGATGCCAAAACAGGTAATAATAATAATTTATTATCAGGTACATGTACACAAGCAAATAAGTATATTTAACCCTTTCAGTGCGGGAACCGAATTTTAAAGGCCTTTGAAAACAGTTTGGATCCAGATGAGACGCCACAGAACGTGGCGTCTCATCAGGATCCAAACTGTTTGCTATTCTGATAGTATTCTTTGAAAAAAAAATGAAGAAAATGCTGATTTTAGAAATTCAGCAGACAACATTTTAGCAGACGACAAATTTCCCAGCATGCAAAGGGTTATTAAGATGCTTAAGGTGTGGAAGACTCATAATCAGGTTTGGTGTCCCTCAAACCCTAAGCGTCTTGTAATTCCCTATGCAGTTTGTATAGATAGTGCCGCATCCTGACACGTAAAGCTTGTGCTTTGTTGGCAGCGTTAGTTGGCTGTTAACAGGTTCATTGTGGTTATCTCCAACATCAGTCTGTCCGTCTGTCCTAGCCACTATTTCCTACACCATAAGCACTAGAACCTTGAAACTTAAACACATGGTAGCTATGAGCATTATGTGCGACCCTGCACTATTTGGAATTTTGATCTGACCCCTGGGTCAAAAGTTAAAGGGGATGGGGTGGAGACGGGTCAGAGATTTTCACTCATTTTTAGCTCGACTAATATATATGAAATATATATAATGGAGCCATTCTGATCACGTCAGCGTTACCGTTAGCGTGCACATGTTAAAGTTTGTGTACTACCCCAAATATTTTCTTTGTCCTTTAACAAATTACTTTTATATTTTGCATACATGTACTTCTTTACCAACATGACCCTTATCTATAAACAAGAGCAGACAACTGTATCAAGCATTTTGACAGGATTATTGCCCCTTTTACACTAAGAATATGCATACACTGTCACTCCAATATAACGCGGATGACGGGGTCCAAGCCACGCAACAGCGTTATAAACGGAAAGCGTTATAAGTTTTGAGCTAATTTATTTAAGGGGCTATAAAAACAGGTAAAGTATAGCCTATAATATAGGTCTTGTGTATCTTCATGCTGTTTTGTCAACCGCAAATACATGCATGTAAACCGAATCGAGCGATAACAGTATAACTACCGCTTTTCTAATGTGCACATTTATCCGATAATCCAATATAATTACATCACTTACGAAAAAATAATGTTTAACATTTATGACAAGAAATATGTTTACGAACTTCGTAAACAAATTCATATGCCTACGCCATTTTTCAGAAAAATTAGTACAGTGCATTATGGGACACAGCTTTCATTGGACGAGCGAATTTAAATTTAGATTGAATGCAATACGATGCAATACGATACATGTACAAAGAAATGTTTTATTGCGTCATACGCAGCATGTAAAAAACGTGCTTTCCGTGGACTTTCTGATAACTGGCAAAAATTTAAGTGCATCTCTGTTAACTATTACACTGCGTTAGCATGTAAATAAATCGTCAGGATTTTTAACCAGGTTTTCCAAAGGAAAAAAATGGTTATTAGATTGGTGAATGCGGGCGGGCTGGCGGAACTAGCTTGTCCGGGCCATAACTATGTCGTTCATTGTCAGATTTTATAATCATTTGGCACATTTGTTCACCATCATTGGACGGTATGTCGCGCGAAATAATTACGTCGATATCTCCAAGGTCAAGGTCACACTTTGAGTTCAAAGGTCAAAAATGGCCATAAATGAGCTTGTCCTGGCCATAACTATGTCATTCATTGTGTGATTTTAAAATCATTTGGCACATTTGTTCACCATCATGGGACGGTGTGTCGCACGAAAGAATCACGTCAATATCTCCAATGTCAAGGTTGCCACGAATAAAAATAGATTTTTTTAAAAAACAAACTTATAAAGGGGGTTAATTTTGTTTGTTCATTTCAAAAGTTCAGTTTGACTTTTCTCCCTATCAGATTTTTTTTTCACAATGAAAACCTGGTTTTGTGACAATTTTGTCCCTTGTATGGAATGAGTGATGTATTGGACGTCATCATTGATGACGTTCATTCGAACGAATGATAAAGGGGGCTAAGTTTCGTTAAGTTGAGGCATATAGCCGCGATTTGAGCGCCTTGAAAACTGGCCGAACACGTTTGCTGAAATTTGACATGTATATGGACAAGAATGCTATCTACCTGTTGGCATAGGCGTTATACCTGGCAAAAATCAAGTTTTCGAGTATTTTGTGTTTAAATACTTTTATGGGAAAGGGCACGCGCACAGATAAACATTGTGACGTCACTTCACAAACAGCGTTAGACATCCGCCATCTTGTAACGCGACAAAGAAACTCAGTGTTATTAGTTCAATAAGCACAGAAAATATGATTGTGTTTAATTATCATTAATACAAATGTCTATATTTTGTGCAGCGGATGTTTATTCAGACGGATACGACAGAATTACGTAAGTATCATTGTGTACTTTACAGTAGATTTTACTACGGAAGAAATTTATTATATCTCACTCAGTCACTGACAAAATGAGCTTGACACATAAACAACAACCGGATCGGATTTACATCCACATAATATTGTGCGAATCCGATGCTATTCAAATTACTAATGTTTGATAACGTTTGATGAATTCGTTATATCAATATGCATTAACTTTCAAGGGGAATAATTATAATTGAAATGTGCGATTCAATGACAGTGTTATATTGGGATAATTAGTCGTTTAGCCGTAACAGATAAGTATTTAGTTTGTTGTGTTTCATTTTCAACATAGTTTTACCGTTTTTTACTTAAAGTAAAACAGTTCAGTCGTCATTATATCTTGAATTTTAAATATTGAAATACATGTCGGATATTTCATATTTTCGGACGTTGCTACGTAAGCTAGTTGTCAACATAATTATTAAGATACATATTTACCTTTTACCATACAGTTGTGCAGCTGATGTCTAATTAATGACGCGCTGTTTAATGTCAATAATGTTTTTCTGCCCGTGATGATAATAAGTCTTTAAATCAACAAACCCCAGCAATGTCAATGGTCTGTCAACATTAGAAAAATATTAGCTAAAGAAACTTCAGCGTACAATTTATATGGTATTGACATACCTGTACTCTGAAGCCAACTCTGTATCGAAAGTCAACCAGAGTCGTAACATATTTATGTCACGCTATAAATCAAAGAATACTCATTTTCTTGGATACATTTCTACATATATTGGTGAATGAATATAAATTACTGCATCGAGGAATGTTTTAAGGTTTAAATGTTTCAAATGCATCTAACAATAGATGAAAATAACTCTCATCAGTCTGAAATTCACAATTTTGAAGCCATTGTCGCTTTGTCCAAGACTAGTTTTCATTTGGATACTGTCGGATCATCCTTGACATCTTTTGCTAATATTGTAAACATTGCCTTTGTTTTCTGAAATCTATTATTTGTGATTAACAACATACGTCTGGTGGATTATAAAACTGATTTCAGTGTGAATCGGGTAGTTTTAAATATTTACTTTGAGTTTGTATTTACACTACAATTTGTTAACAACACAAGCCAGAATATTCTAAAATACCGGGAAATGTCATTCTGAATTTGAAAACACTTGAGCACATGGTATACAAATATACAAATACAAATTTTATTTTAAGTCAGTTTGTACATAACAAGTATAACATTAACATCTACATTTTCACAACAATAACACGTATACTGAAAGCGCTTGGACAAAGCGGAAAGAATCCGGGTATTTCGGACGAGGGTATTTCCGGGACAGATTTACTCAATATGCAAAGGAAAAATATGATATGCCTAATCGACAATTTCAATTGGGTTTCGGAACGCATGGTTTTATTTTTCTATGCGTAATCGGCAATTTTACATTGGGTATTTACACAAATGTGCACCTAATCTGTAGCTCTGTTACAGTAATCTGTGAAACAACGTCATTAATATAACAAAAAATATGTTTGACCACAACGGTGGCTAATAATGTTTAGGAAAAATTACCAACAATATAGATTTATCTATAACATAACATGTTAGAATTTTATCATGCATTTATAATCACTCATAATGAGATTTCAATATACAGTTACATGCATAGACAGTTTTTTTTAAGCCAGTGCCTTTTGAATTCAGAAAATAAGCAAGATAAACCATAAAATTGGGAAAAATAGATAGTAAACCATAAAATGGAGAAAAATGAGGCATTATTAATATGATTATAAATAACAGAATCACAATAATATTGTTTTTAAGTGCATGATTTAGTGCATTTTTAAATTTATATTATAAAATGCTGCTTGAATTTCTTTTTACCTTTCATATGTAAAAAAAGAAATATCATCTGCTAGTGCAAAATATGACTGGTCATTTCGTAGCAAAAGAGAAGAAAATAAGTGCATTAAATAAATGAATTAATATTTTTGTATCTGGAATAGTTGTATTTTAAATTGATCCTCCACCCTATTATGGCCGAATAAGGGCTAAATTGCTTTCCAACTTGAAATGAAAAGGCATATTGGTTGATCGTGTAGCGTTTATGTGCAAAATTTGAGGGCCAATTGATAAAGCTTGTTGATGCCAAAACAGGTAATAATAATAATTTATTATCAGGTACATGTACACAAGCAAATAAGTATATTTAACCCTTTCAGTGCGGGAACCAAATTTTAAAGGCCTTTGAAAACAGTTTGGATCCAGATGAGACGCCACACAACGTGGCGTCTCATCAGGATCCAAACTGTTTGCTATTCTGATAGTATTCTTTGATAAAAAATCGAAGAAAATGCTAATTTTAGAAATTCAGCAGACGACATTTTAGCAGACGACAAATTTCCCAGCATGCAAAGGGTTAAGATGCTTAAGGTGTGGAAGACTCATAATCAGGTTTGGTGTCCCTCAAACCCTAAGCGTCTTGTTATTTCTTATGCAGTTTGTATAGATAGTGCCACATCCTGACACGTAAAGCTTGTGCTTTGTTGGCAGCGTTAGTTGGCTGTTAACAGGTTCATTGTGGTTATCTCCACCATCAGTCTGTCCGTCTGTCCTAGCCACTATCTCTTACACCATAAGCACTAGAACCATGAAACTTAAACACATGGTAGCTATGAGCATTATGTGCGACCCTGCACTATTTGGAATTTTGATCTGACCCCTGACCTCGCAAACCAAATAATGTTTCTTTAAAAAAATCTATGGCGGTAAAAAGTTAATGTGCAACGTCGCGGAAAATATTATACTTGACGACGTCATACAATGATGCGACTTTTAACAATTTAAGATTTAAAATTAAATCACATTAATGATTTAACAATGAGTTTTGATAATATAAATGCCATTGAACAGAAAATTGACATAAATGTGACCATATATTAATATTTGTACAAAATAGCCGACAACAACCGATTAAGTGTTAAAATTCCCGGGTACATTTTAGTATATTTACCGTACCCAGGGTACGAGCCTTACTAACTGTATTATTATTATATCTCACCGACTACAAGGTACCTTTACCTTGTTGTGTTTATCAACCTGGAATTTATGTAAAATCCGGCTTTCTTTACTTTTATTTTTCATTCATTTGATTAAGCAATTGTTGACGTATCTCGTGGAACATTATTTGAATCTTGGGATTTTAATGGCGACAAGCTGTGTCAATTTATTTTAAAAACAAATCTAAGATTTTAAGTTTTGTGTGTTTGTCATGCATAATTCAGTGTTTTCCAAAAAAAATTGAGTAGCCAGTTATATGGCCAGCAACAATGCAGTAAAACTAAAGCATTTGTGACATTTTACTTGATATACTTGGGGAAAGTAGTTGGCGTCTAGAGTAAATGTAACCGGCGAAATGGCCCGCTGCCGGTCTTACAGAGAACACTGATAATGGTAAACTAAATTAAAAAAACTCGCTGCGACTGGATTACGGGTTTGTAAAATTGTTTTTTGGGTCATAATATGGTTAGCATTCAATACAAATGTTATTATAAAGTATTGTGGTTTAAAATTCATTTTGAGAATAGGATGGAAGAACAGAAAATGAAAGGGTATACAGGGATGAAAATTAGTGGTTTCCCGTGAGCCCAGGACAAGTAGTTTTGGCCTGGGCAACTCAATTTCCAAAGTTGATAGTCTGGCCGGGCAACTTGTTTTTTTTTTTAAAGCTTAAAACAATTCAGTGCAATAAAAATTGAATAACAATTGACCACCATGGATCAATACTAGTTAAATAACATTCATTATTTAGGAATAGGAAATAATTAAATTCAGGCTCATAATAAAACATCAAACATTGAGTAGTGCAATGTCAGCAAATTTATTTAATTATCTATTATTTTATTAAAAGAAAGTATAATATACACATGTACATATTTCTGGGCTCGTTATTCTTTATCTGGGCAACCAAAATACTAAAGATGGTTGCCAGTGCAGGCAACCAATAGTAATAAGTTAGTTTTAATCAATGAAATATCATTGTAACTTTATTGTTATAAGCATTGCATTAAAGTTGTGATTGAGGTAAGCTTGTTGTTAATAATATAGTATATTTACTTTTTAGCTCGACTATTATATATGAAATATATAAAGTGGAGCTATCCTACTCACCCCGGCATTGGCGTTAGCGTGCAAATGTTATAGTTTGCGTACCACCCCAAATATTTCCTATGTCCCTTGACATATTGCTTCCATATTTTGCATATTTCTTAACCAACATGACCCCAACCTCAATACAAGAGCAGACAACTGTATCACTTGCATTTTATAAGAATTATGACACTTTTTCCATGTAGAATATGCATATTATTGATAACTCTACAATGTTCGAAATTCGCACTAGCCCGGAGCTAGTTGATCTTGTTTCGGGCTACTGAATTTCAATGGGTACTAGCCCGATTGGGCTATTGATTTTTCGAACTTTTGAAATTAAAAATGCTCAAAAATATTATTTTCATCCATCGTTTGAACCATACCTTAGAGGGTTTATTTAGCTTCGTATCGCGTTTCCTCACCCTTCCGATTATGTTGACATGATGAGAGTTTGAATGACAATTTTTTTTTGATACTGTGCAAATAAAATGCGGATCTACCCAGGTTGTTCAATTTGCTGTACTTTCAGAAAACCATACAAGTCTACAAATGTTTTAAATGTCCGCCATCTTGGATTTGTAATGATCTATTGACGAATTAACGCATTGCAATATCATATTTTAATAGAATATGTCAACCAAATTATATATTGATAGCGTAGTTGCTTGGTTACTTTTTACTGGTTTTCAGTTTTGGCAGTCAAACGTTATGCATATTTTATTTCACGTGCAAGGACTTACATTGATTGTTTTTGGACAGTTGTTTCCGGATACGGTATTATCTGTCGATTTTAATTTATTTTCGACATTCTTGATAAAAAAATATCTAGAATGATGAATACACATGCGATGTTACGGATGGTCTGGTTGATAATTTTTCACATTGTACTCACCAGAATTGGACCTAGAAAGACTATAATAAAAAACAGTAAGCTAGGGGGAGGAGACACTGCCCTCTATTCGCTTTATCATACGGCCTAAGACTTTCGGCTAAATGTTTCGGATTTCAAATTTGGGACAATTGACATCTAAAATTATTTACAGACTGGATATAAACCTTTGCATCTTGACTGCATGTAAGGTATTGATTGACGAATATCGTCATACATAAATATTATAATCGTATTGTGTCATTGAAAATGAAATATTATAATAACATTTCCAGTTAATTGGGATCAACTGTTTGTTGCAATCCTCATCAATTACACCCTACCTGCAATAAAATCTACCCAGAACCGCAAAAATATAAACTTATTTTAAAAACTTGTGATAAACAGTTCGGGTTAGTAAACTTTGGTTCGGGCTAGTGAAAAATTCCATCTGGTAGCCCGAACGGGCTAGTGGTTTCAAATGTGAAATTCGCACACTGACTCTTTGTTAAAGTGTGCGTACCACCCCAAATATTTCCTATATCCCTTGATATATTGCTTTCATATCTTGAATAATGTTAACGTGCATATTTTGTATTAACGTCTTGTTATTGTAGTGTACATATTTTTCGGATTTCGGACAGCCCATTCATTGAGTATTATTGTTGTGGTTTTGTGAGTACTCTTCATGTAAAATACTGCTGTTTAGATGTTCATTTTTAGTCGTATATATATCAGGATTCAATACCTATACCTTAGTGAAAATGGCATCGGAAGAACATTTGTTCATTGTACTAGATAAAAGTAAACATTATATCTATCCATCTTATTGTTTATTGCAGTTTCAGTAATATTCTGTCTAAAAATGATTTCAACATGATATAATTATAAATCATGGCTAGGAAATGTGTATATATGAAGCAAAAATTAAAAATAGATGGTTCATTTTTTCCCATTTACATGTATGTATATTTATCTATGTATACATCTTTTGTTGTAAACAGTTATGCGACATGTCGGGAAACGCCCAGGACAAATATATCGACGTAATGATTTTTTCACTTATGTGGGTGTATGTTGGCTCCACTTCACACGATACAGTCATTGTAGTTTAATTGAAAAATGCATCTTACAATGTGAGATGAGTTCTGGGTTCAAGCCCCAGCAGTGGCCTATCAAGTGTGAAATATGGAGCCATTATGATTAAATATACACAGTTATCTTTTTAAACAATACAATTAAATATAAGGAATAATGTTAAAGGGGAATTGCTGCTTAGCTATTTTTGACATTGAATAACAGGGTTTATATACACCCCAAGGATAAATGCTTCTAAATTTGTAAAAAAAACAAAAAACAAGTCGAAGTGTGCAGAATATTAAACATTTGCAACTTTCTGATGTCTAAAAGTCATCAAATGCCACTTGAAGTTTACTTTTTTTTTGTACAAAATAACCCATTTTGTGCTGTCCATTATCGGTTAATGTTTTACGCTGTCAGGTCCAGAAGCGCTCATTCTGTAGCATGTTTGGACCATAATGTATAATGCGACCAAGTTTCAGCAGATTCAGCCCAGTGGTTCTGATTTTATACGCTGTGCCTAGCTTTTATTGAGTATAAGTACTATTACTCACTGATTTATGCATATGAGCTTGGCTGTTTTCGAACAAAACCTGAGGTTTTGTCATAGCAAGCTCATTGTGTCATGAAGTGTCTTTTCGCCATCCGGCGTCCGCCATGCTAAAACCTTAACATGAACCCATTGTACCCACATATTTTTTCGTACCCATTTTTTTCGTACCCAAATATTTTTCGTAATCAAATGTTTTTCGTACCCAAATTTTTTTTGTACCCATTTTTTTCCTACCAAATTTTTTTTTCGTACCCATTTTTTTCGTACCCAAATTTTTTCGTACCCAATTTTTTTTTTCGTACCCATTTATTTCGTACCCAAATTTTTTTCGTACCCAATTTTTTTTCGTACCCACATGTTTTCGTACCCAAATTTTTTTTCATACCCTTTTTTTTGTACCCAAACTTTTTCGTACCCACTCTTTTTCGTACCCACTCTTTTTTTTTAACCCAAAATTTTTCGTACCCAATTTTTTTCGTACCCAAATTTTTTTCGTTCCCATTTTTTTACTACCCAAATTTTTCGTACCCAAATTTTTTCATACCCAATTATTTTTTGGTTCCCATTTTTTTCGTACCCAATTTTTTTTTCGTATCCAAACGTTTTCGTACCCACATTTGTATATTCTTACCCATTTATTTTTTTCGTACCCAAATGTTTTTCGTACCCAATTTTTTGGTCGAAATAATCGGTTTTCAATTTGATTTGATCTCCCCACTCATTCCATCCCGCGAAACCCTTAAGGTGTCGCAACTCTGGTATGGAATGAGTGATGTATTGGACGTCATCATTGATGACGTTCAATCGAACGAATGATAAAGGGGGCTAAGTTGAGTTAAGGTGGCGAGAATCACCGCGATTTGAGTTTCTTGAAAACTGGCCGAACACGTTTGCTGAAATTTGACATGTATATGAACCAGAATGCGATCTACCTGTTGGCGTTGTCGTCATATCTGGGAAAAAACAACTTTTCGAGTATTTTGTGTTTAAATACTTTTATGGGAAAGGGCACGCGCACAGATAAACATTGTGACGTCACTTCACAAACAGCGTTAGACATCCGCCATCTTGTAACGCGACAAAGAAACTCAGTGTTATTAATTCAATAAACACAGAAAATATGATTGTGTTTAATTATCATTAATACAAATGTCTATATTTTGTGCAGCGGATGCTTATTCAGACGGATACGACAGAATTACGTAAGTATCATTGTGTACTTTACAGTAGATTTTACTACGGAAGAAATTTATTATATCTCACTCAGTCACTGACAAAATGAGCTTGACACATAAACAACAACCGGATCGGATTTACATCCACATAATATTGTGCGAATCCGATGCAATTCAAATTACTAATGTTTGATAACGTTTGATGAATTCGTTATATCAATATGCATTAACTTTCAAGGGGAATAATTATAATTGAAATGTGCGATTCAATGACAGTGTTATATTGGGATAATTAGTCGTTTAGCCGTAACAGATAAGTATTTAGTTTGTTGTGTTTCATTTTCAACATAGTTTTACCGTTTTTTCCTTAAAGTAAAACAGTTCAGTCGTCATTATATCTTGAATTTTAAATATTGAAATACATGTCGGATATTTCATATTTTCGGACGTTGCTACGTAAGCTAGTTGTCAACATAATTATTAAGATACATATTTACCTTTTACCATACAGTTGTGCAGCTGATGTCTAATTAATGACGCGCTGTTTAATGTCAATAATGTTTTTCTGCCCGTGATGATAATAAGTCTTTAAATCAACAAACCCCAGCAATGTCAATGGTCTGTCAACATTAGAAAAATATTAGCTAAAGAAACTTCAGCGTACAATTTATATGGTATTGACATACCTGTACTCTGAAGCCAACTCTGTATCGAAAGTCAACCAGAGTCGTAACATATTTATGTCACGCTATAAATCAAAGAATACTCATTTTCTTGGATACATTTCTACATATATTGGTGAATGAATATAAATTACTGCATCGAGGAATGTATTAAGGTTTAAATGTTTCAAATGCATCTAACAATAGATGAAATAACTCTCATCAGTCTGAAATTCACAATTTTGAAGCCATTGTCGCTTTGTCCAAGACTAGTTTTCATTTGGATACTGTCGGATCATCCTTGACATCTTTTGCTAATATTGTAAACATTGCCTTTGTTTTCTGAAATCTATTATTTGTGATTAACAACATACGTCTGGTGGATTATAAAACTGATTTCAGTGTGAATCGGGTAGTTTTAAATATTTACTTTGAGTTTGTATTTACACTACAATTTGTTAACAACACAAGCCAGAATATTCTAAAATACCGGGAAATGTCATTCTGAATTTGAAAACACTTGAGCACATGGTATACAAATATACAAATACAAATTTTATTTTAAGTCAGTTTGTACATAACAAGTATAACATTAACATCTACATTTTCACAACAATAACACGTATACTGAAAGCGCTTGGACAAAGCGGAAAGAATCCGGGTATTTCGGACGAGGGTATTTCCGGGACAGATTTACTCAATATGCAAAGGAAAAATATGATATGCCTAATCGACAATTTCAATTGGGTTTCGGAACGCATGGTTTTATTTTTCTATGCGTAATCGGCAATTTTACATTGGGTATTTACACAAATGCGCACCTAATCTGTAGCTCTGTTACAGTAATCTGTGAAACAACGTCATTAATAAAACAAAAAATATGTTTGACCACAACGGTGGCTAATAATGTTTAGGAAAAATTACCAACAATATAGATTATCTATAACATAACATGTTAGAATTTTATCATGCATTTATAATCACTCATAATGAGATTTCAATATACAGTTACATGCATAGACAGTTTTTTTAAGCCAGTGCCTTTTGAATTCAGAAAATAAGCAAGATAAACCATAAAATTGGGAAAAATAGATAGTAAACCATAAAATGGAGAAAATGAGGCATTATTAATATGATTATAAATAACAGAATCACAATAATATTGTTTTTAAGTGCATGATTTAGTGCATTTTTAAATTTATATTATAAAATGCTGCTTGAATTTCTTTTTACCTTTCATATGTAAAAAAAGAAATATCATCTGCTAGTGCAAAATATGACTGGTCATTTAGTAGCAAAAGAGAAGAAAATAAGTGCATTAAATAAATGAATTAATATTTTGTATCTGGAATAGTTGTATTTTAAATTGATCCTCCACCCTATTATGGCCGAATAAGGGCTAAATTGCTTTCCAACTTGAAATGAAAAGGCATATTGGTTGATCGTGTAGCGTTTATGTGCAAAATTTGAGGGCCAATTGATATTAAAGCTTGTTGATGCCAAAACAGGGTAATAATAATAATTTATTATCAGGTACATGTACACAAGCAAATAAGTATATTTAAACCCTTTCAGTGCGGGGAACCGAATTTAAAGGCCTTTGAAAACAGTTTGGATCCAGATGAGACGCCACACAACGTGGCGTCTCATCAGGATCCAAACTGTTTGCTATCTGATAGTATTCTTTGATAAAAATCGAAGAAAATGCTAATTTTAGAAATTCAGCAGACGACATTTTAGCAGACGACAAATTTCCCAGCATGCAAAGGGTTAGATGCTTAAGGTGTGGAAGACTCATAATCAGGTTTGGTGTCCCTCAAACCCTAAGCGTCTTGTTATTTCTTATGCAGTTTGTATAGATAGTGCCACATCCTGACACGTAAAGCTTGTGCTTTGTTGGCAGCGTTAGTTGGCTGTTAACAGGTTCATTGTGGTATCTCCACCATCAGTCCTGTCCTAGCCACTATCTCTTACACCATAAGCACTAGAACCATGAAACTTAAACACATGGTAGCTATGAGCATTATGTGCGACCCTGCACTATTTGGAATTTTTTGATCTGACCCCTGACCTCGCAAACCAAATAATGTTTCTTTAAAAAAATCTATGGCGGGTAAAAAGTTAATGTGCAACGTCGCGGAAAATATTATACTTGACGACGTCATACAATGATGCGACTTTTAACAATTTAATAGATTTAAAATTAAATCACATTAATGATTTAACAATGAGTTTTGATAATATAAATGCCATTGAACAGAAAATTGACATAAATGTGACCATATATTAATATTTGTACAAAATAGCCGACAACAACCGATTAAGTGTTAAAATTCCCGGGTACATTTTAGTATATTTACCGTACCCAGGGTACGAGCCTTACTAACTGTATTATTATAATATCTCACCGACTACAAGGTACCTTTACCTTGTTGTGTTATCAACCTGGAATTTATGTAAAATCCGGCTTTGTTTACTTTTATTTTTCATTCATTTGATTAAGCAATTGTTGACGTATCTCGTGGAACATTATTTGAATCTTGGGATTTTAATGGCGACAAGACTGTAAGTGTCAATTTATTTTAAAAACAAATCTAAGATTTTAAGTTTTGTGTGTTTGTCATGCATAATTCAGTGTTTTCCAAAAAAAATTGAGTAGCCAGTTATATGGCCAGCAACAATGCAGTAAAACTAAAGCATTTGTGACATTTTACTTGATATACTTGGGGAAAGTAGTTGGCGTCTAGAGTAAATGTAACCGGCGAAATGGCCCGCTGCCGGTCTTACAGAGAACACTGATAATGGTAAACTAAATAAAAAAAACTCGCTGCGACTGGATTACGGGTTTGTAAAATTGTTTTTTGGGTCATAATATGGTTAGCATTCAATACAAATGTTATTATAAAGTATTGTGGTTTAAAATTCATTTTGAGAATAGGATGGAAGAACAGAAAATGAAAGGGTATACAGGGATGAAAATTAGTGGTTTCCCGTGAGCCCAGGACAAGTAGTTTTGGCCTGGGCAACTCAATTTCCAAAGTTGATAGTCCGGCCGGAGCAACTTGTTTTTTTTTTAAAGCTTAAAACAATTCAGTGCAATAAAAATTGAATAACAATTGACCACCATGGATCAATACTAGTTAAATAACATTCATTATTTAGGAATAGGAAATAATAAATTCAGGGCTCATAATAAAACATCAAACATTGAGTAGTGCAATGTCAGCAAATTTATTTATTTATCTATTATTTTATTAAAAGAAAGTATAATATACACATGTACATATTTCTGGGCTCGTTATTCTTTATCTGGGCAACCAAAATACTAAAGATGGTTGCCAGTGCAGGCAACCAATAGTAATAAGTTAGTTTAATCAATGAAATATCATTGTAACTTTATGTTATAAGCATTGCATTAAAGTTGTGTGATTGAGGTAAGCTTGTTGTTAATAATATAGTATATTTACTTTTAGCTCGACTTTATATATGAAATATATAAAGTGGAGCTATCCTACTCACCCCGGCATTGGCGTTAGCGTGCAAATGTTATAGTTTGCGTACCACCCCAAATATTTATTATGTCCTTGACATATTGCTTCCATATTTTGCATATTTCTTAACCAACATGACCCCAACCTAAACTACAAGAGAGACAACTGTATCACTTGCATTTTATAAGAATTATGACACTTTTCCATGTAGAATATGCATATTATTGATAACTCTACAATGTTCGAAATTCGCACTAGCCCGGAGCTAGTTGATCTTGTTTCGGGCTACTGAATTTCAATGGGTACTAGCCGATTGGGCTATTGATTTTTCGAACTTTTGAAATTAAAAATGCTCAAAATATTATTTTCATCCATCGTTTGAACATACCTTACAGGGTTT